>NC_091287.1:441132206-441432906 GCF_032444005.1 Ranitomeya imitator
ATACAAGGATAGGGATAAGGAGCCATGCATACAAGGATAGGGATGGGGAGCCATGCATACAAGGACAGAGATGGGGAGCCATGCATACAAGGACAGGGATGGGGAGCCATGCATACAAGGATAGGGATAAGGAGCCATGCATACAAGGATAGGGATGGGGAGCCATGCATACAAGGACAGAGATGGGGAGCCATGCATACAAGGACAGGGATGGGGAGCCACGCATACAAGGATAGGGATAAGGAGCCATGCATACAAGGATAGGGATGGGGAGCCATGCATACAAGGACAGAGATGGGGAGCCATGCATACAAGGACAGGGATGGGGAGCCATGCATACAAGGATAGGGATGGGGAGCCATGCATACAAGGACAGAGATGGGGAGCCATGCATACAAGGACAGGGATGGGGAGCCATGCATACAAGGACAGGGATGGGGAGCCATGCATACAAGGATAGGGATAAGGAGCCATGCATACAAGGATAGGGATGGGGAGCCATGCATACAAGGACAGAGATGGGGAGCCATGCATACAAGGACAGGGATGGGGAGCCACGCATACCAGGATAGGGATGAGGGGACAATGCAAACCTGGCTTACACTCGAGTCAATAAGTTTTCCCAGTTTTTCATGGCAAAATTAGGTGTCTTGGCTTATACTAGGGTCAACATATACATGAGAATATACGGTATTACAAAGTTTCTTATTTTCACTTGTACTATTGATTTATTAAATAATAACGGAAACGGTGGTTACTTAAGCTTGCTTAAAAATCATAGTTCTCAGAAGCACATCACCATATGTAAACAAGATGTGCTTCTGAGAACAACGACAGTGTATGTGAGCAGAATGATCTATTACCGATCGTTCTGTGCACATGGGAAGTGCAGTCAACCTATCTAAGCAGGCTATCCATTATACACTTATCATACTGATCATCAAGCATTCAGCTGACCGTCTGTCATTTATAATGGCCACCATTGCCTTGTATTCAGATGTGGCACAAGTTAGTTCTGTGGTTAAATATTTTTAGATGGTAAATGGCATGCATAGCGTCAATGTTTCAAAGATATCTTCTAACATTTCTTCTAATAAACAAATAAAATAACAATACTAATGGAATCTAACACCTAAACAGGGTTATTACTAAGGTCTGGTGGCCTCTGCTTGATCTCCACTTGGCAATAGTGTTAAACACCATTGTAAATATTCAGCACAGCAGTACTCCATGGATCCTAATAAAATCAATACTGAATAAGGGAATTTGGGATACAGAGCACTTAGACCTGTGATGATCCTGACAGTTTCAGCAGAGCGTACAAACATGTAGCACATGAAATTCATTCTGTAGTAACTTTACACAGAAGTAAAACCTGATTATATTTAGAAATATATCATACTAATAATTATTATCAATTAGACTGCAAATATTCTTAAAGTTGTTCAACAAACTCAAGATAATACATATATGAAAGAGTAGGGGACTTTAATTTTCATATATCTAGAAATATATTTTAAGCTTTGATGCCACTTTATGAAGTCCATTTCTTCAATAAAGACATTTTTAATCAGTGGTTCAATCATTTTGACAATCCAATCCTCTTATGACTGCTCCCTCCTGCCATAAATAAATCGGGAAGTGTGGACTCCAGGAGGTATAGAATCATGCTGTCTATCTATTCATCATATACACATCTAATTATAACAGATGTCACGCTCTAGATATATGTTTACTGCAGAGTGGATCTCCAACACCATTGACAGCAGATTATAAAAGCACTTTCGTCTTATTGGATTGGATTATTAAATGGTACCCGATATCTCAAGATTAATACCCTCATCTGAAGAACTGGAAATAATTTTTGTATAATCATTCAAAACAAATGTGTTTTTTACTGTCTCTCCTCTGAAGATCAACTCATCAGTGAAACACCTTTTGGTGTCTAAGGAACTAGATTGATAGATTTGGTAAGTGGTCTTTCTATTAGCAATGATTATTACCTATATCAGTTACTGTAATAATAGAATTTACAGCCTAATTTATTTCTGAATTGTAAGAAAATATTTTAATTCAATACTAGAATTCCATTAAAAACTAGTGGGTCTATGAGGGATTTTTTCCTTGTGGAAAGTACCAAGCCTGTGTAAGGAGACTTATAGGCCATGCAATGCTCCTCTGGTAATTTAAAATAGGTAACTAGTCTGTACAAAATAGGACAGGGACCCTAGTGCAATCAATTAAATGTAGCTATCCTAAAACTCATTAATGACCCTTAAACAAGTCTTGCCACATGACTAAGGACAAGAAGCCACACCAGTCCCTACATTTGTAGACATGTGTTTCTAGATTTTTGTTCTTCATCAGTGCAAAGCAGATGAGAGTCGCCTGACAGGAGTTTTAAGGAGGAATGTTTATCCTTATAGAGTGTGCCAAGTTAGCCATGAGACTTATAGACCAGGCCTATACGTCTCTTTAAGCTTGGCATTCTCCACAAGGAGAAATGTTCTACCTTAGACTCCCTGTTAGAAGCCTCTTACCATGCCAAATCAAACCTCCTACGTTGCACTGGTGTGGGGAAACATTTGTCTGCACACAGAGTGTTTGGTTTGGCTTCTTATTCTAAGTCATGAGGCAGGGCTCATTAAAAGGATGATATTGACTTAGGATTGCTAATTCTATTAGGTGGCACTAGAGTTAAGGCCCCTTCACACTAAGCGACGCTGCAGCGATACCGACAACGATCCGGATCGCTGCAGCGTCGCTGTTTGGTCGCTGGAGAGCTGTCACACAGACCGCTCTCCAGCGACCAACGATGCCGGTAACCAGGGTAAACATCGGGTAACTAAGCGCAGGGCCGCGCTTAGTAACCCGATGTTTACCCTGGATACCATGCTAAAAGTAAAAAAAAACAAACACTAGATACTTACCTACCGCTGTCTGTCCTCCAGCGCTGCGCTCTGCTTCTCTGCTCTCCTCCTGTACTGTCTGGGAGCCGGAAAGCAGAGCGGTGACGTCACCGCTCTGCTTTCCGGCTCACAGCCAGTGCAGGAGGAGAGCAGAGCACAGCGCTGGAGGACAGACAGCGGTAGGTAAGTATCTAGTGTTTGTTTTTTTTTACTTTTAGCATGGTAACCAGGGTAAACATCGGGTTACTAAGCGCGGCCCTGCGCTTAGTTACCCGATGGTTACCCTGGTTACCAGTGAAGACATCGCTGGATCGGTGTCACACACGCCGATCCAGCGATGTCTCCAGGGAGTCCAGCGACGAAATAAAGTTCTGGACTTTGTTCAGCGACCAACGATCTCCCAGCAGGGGCCTGATCGTTGGTCGCTGTCACACATAGCGATTTCATTAACGATATCGTTGCTACGTCACAAATAGCAACGATATCGTTAACAATATCGTTATGTGTGAAGGTACCTTTAGCGTCCTGCTCCCCTCTGAAGAGGCAATTTGCACATTAGGAACTAGTTTGTCTTTCATTACATTTTTGGAATAAGGAAGCTTCAAATGAGGAATCATGCAAATTTAACTAAAAATTCTATATTTGTTAGTTACCCTGTTGAACACGCCACACTACAGTATATTGACATCAATTAGTGTTTGCTCGATTGTGCAAAGCAATGGAAATAAATGATAACTACAGACAAAAGAACCAATATCATATCAAGGATTTATGCAACATGGGGCTTAAACAACAAGAAAGGGTGGAGCTAATAATGAATTTCCCTCTGTGGTAATGAAGATTAGAGATGAGTGGTGTTCGAGTCGAACTGTTCACCAATTTCAAATTAAAGCTGTTTTGGGCGGTGTTCGAGTCGTTCAACGAACTCGAACAATTTGCTTAAAATTCGGGTGTTCAAGTTTCTGTTCGATAACTGTCCATTCACCAAAAACCTAACTTGATTTGCACATTAAAACTGTTTATCATTGTTAATAGACTGTTTCAGTGTATAGTGGGCGGGGTATAGATCTGTGCTGAAATAATGCCGATCTCCATTTTTTTTTTCTTTCCCGCATTTACAGTGGGGCGGTGCAGTCTCCCAGCCTATCAGCAGTGCACATACACACAGCAATGTGCACGTGATGCACACAAGCAAGGGCATGTGTCATTGGCTGTGTATGTCACATGCCCTTGCCCTATAAGAACCACCTTGCCCCGTCGCCACCATTTCCTCACTGCTGCAGCTTAGTGTTAGATGGTACCGCTGCTGCTGTGGGCGCTATACAGTCTGAGAGTAATTTTTGGGAGCGAATTTTCAGAGAGATAGGTTTAGGGAGTCGGGACTAATTGTAATATCAGCCATTTTCAGGGTAGGTTACAGCAGTTCACAGCACTTTTTGCCAGGCAGGTCTGTGCCAGTGCTGTGCAAATGTTTGTCACAGCATTTGGTGTAATACTAATCTAGCTCAGCCAATCCTTTTGGGCTAGTAGCATTGTCTGGTAGTCATCTGAGTAGCCCGCCTGTGTATCTAAATTTTTACTGCATCTAACCCAGTAAATCGTTTTGGGCTTAGTAGCAATATCTGCACATCAGCGGAGTAGCCCGCCTGTCAAGCTAGCTACACCGCCTGTGTATCTAAATTTTTACTCCATCTAACCCAGTAAATCGTTTTGGGCCTAGGAGCAGTGTCTGCACGTCAGCGAAGTAGCCTGCCTGTGAAGCTAACTACACCGCCTGTGTATCTAAATTTTTACTGCATCTAACCCAGTAAGTCATTTTGGGCTTAGTGGCAGTGTCTGCACGTCAGCGGAGTAGCCCACCTGTGAAGCTAGCTACACCGCCTGTGTATCTAAATTTGTACTGGATCTTACTCAGTAAATCATTTTGGGCCTTGGTGCACAGTTTGGCCACTCAGCTCTGCTCGGTTTCCATCCATCGTTTTTTGTGCCAACAACTACAGATACAGAGTTGCCAATTAGTAAATCACCATAATGAGTGGCAAAAGGCCTGCTGCTGGTGGAAAGGGGAATAGGCATGTTGGAAAGGGAAAAAAAGGTTGTGTCCATGGGGTAGGTGGTAAAGAAAGAGTAACATCTGCAGAAGAAAGACTATCTTCCAGCCAAAGTAAGATGTCTACTTCTTTTCATGGGCAATCTGATATGATCCCTTTCTTATGACCATCGCTACAAGCATCGCTACAAATTCCAGATGAGGCACAAAAACAGCAGGTGCTTGAACAGATATCAAGTGCTCTTTTAAGTGGGCTCTCCTCCACCTCAACTTCAACATCACAAATACTCCAGTCCTCTGAGGTGTCACCCCAATCGCACTTGCTTCCTCACAGCTCCGAAGTCTCCAGCCACCCGTCTGAGAATGGGGCAACACAGATGGTTGACTCTGCAGAGCTGTTTACTCATACTATAGCCTGGGAATCAGAGGTCTGCTCCAGAGCTTCTGTGAATCCAGACGAGGAAATGATCAGCACTGATGCCCAGAATCTTTGTGAGTCGGATCCAGGCCCAGATGAAGAAGGTTCTGAGCATAATGTAGACCCTCGTTCCCAAACTGTAACTCCTGTTGGTGGAGACAATGAGGAAGATGATGATGAGACTGAGATATCTGATTGGAACGAAAACTTGACTTTTCGGTCAGGGCAGGAAGAGGTTGGCTCTGAGGACGATGGGTGTGAGAACACACAGGGTGATGATGACGAGGTTGGAGACCCCACTTACTGTCAACCCACAGTCCGCCAGTCCATGAGGTTAACAGAGGAGGTGGAGGAGGATGTTAGTGGTGACGAGGTTAGGTTGCGCCTTCCTGGACAGAGACGGAGTACTGGAAGCACGTTGACAACTGCATCCTCAACCACAACTGTGCCTCTGAGCACAAGTCGTGGGGGCTCTTCAGGTCTCATGGGCTCTGAGCCGTGCATAGCCTGGGCATTTTTTGAGATCGCACTGGATGACCCAACTCATGTTGTCTTGTAACATTTGTCACCAAAATCTCAGTAGAGGCCAAAAAATGAATAGTTTGAGAATTTTATGCATGAACCGTCACATGGATATGAGGCATAAGTTGCAGTGGGAAGCTCCCTGTGCTACAATGTGGCCTAGTGGGCCGGGTCAACCACCGTCTGCCCCATCAAGTGCATCTGTGGCCTCTTCATCCTCTGTGACTGTGGGGACAGCAGTCGCACATGGTTTTGGACGCAGACCTTCTACCTCTTTACCCGCAACAGCCAGTGTGATTGGCAGGTCGTCAGGACATTTGCAAGTGGAAACACCTGCTGGTGTTGAGCGCTCTCCGACATCGAGACCACCACATTTTGATCAAGGTAGCATAATAACTCCGCCTGCACCTTCCTCACAGACCAGCAGTTTGCCGGGGACACCCTACTCAACCCCATCTAATAAAACCAAAAACACATGGGCTACTTGCACAGTGAACAAGTCATCATCCCACCGAGCACCGCCTCCTCTCTGTCTTGTGCTGTCACCGGCGCTCTGCAATTATTTCTCGGGCATGCGCAATGCGCGCTGCCCTGGAACTTATATCAAGTGATGTAAGTAGATCGCACCTGCGCACAGCACCAGATTCCCAGCCCCGCAGTGTGAGTAAATCATAACACACTGCGGGGCGAGATCTCAGGCCTCCGCTACACGCAGGTGCGATATCAGTAAATCAGCTGATGGGAGTTCCAGGGCAGCGCACACGGCGCATGCCCGAAAAATGAGAGCCCAGGCATCGGTGCCCGGTGGGATGATGGACGGCTAGGAGACGGTTGTGTCCGGGGACAAAAGACATACCCCCCGGACTCAATACAGGTGTTATGTAGGCAATCCAGTGACACAGTGTGCCAGCAATCAGAGCACATACAGTGATCTGACAATAACCCAAAAACAAGAGAACGAGCTCTGAGACGTGGAATCTCTGTAGACCGCAATACCTGAACCTAACCTAAACACAACTAAAGGCAGCTGTGGATTGCGCCTGAAACTACCTATGCAACTCGGCACAGCCTGAGGAGCTGACTAGCCTGAAGATAGAAAAACAAGCCTGACTTGCCTCAGAGAAATACCCCAAAGGAAAAGGCAGCCCCCCACATATAATGACTGTTAGCAAGATGAAAAGACAAACGTAGGGATGAAATAGATTCAGCAAAGTGAGGCCCGATATTCTAGATAGAGTGAGGATAGCAAAGAGAACTTTGCAGTCTACAAAAAACCCTAAAGCAAAAAACCACGCAAAGGGGGCAAAAAGACCCACCGTGCCGAACTAACGGCACGGCGGTACACCCTTTGCGTCTCAGAGCTTCCAGCAAAACGAAAAGACAAGCTGGACAGAAAAAGTAGCTACAAAAGCAAAAAGCATTTATCTAAGCAGAGCAGCAGGCCACAGGAAAGATCCAGAAGCTCAGATCCAACACTGGAACATTGACAAGGAGCAAGGAAGACAGAATCAGGTGGAGTTAAATAACAAAGCAGCCAACGAGCTCACCAGAACTCCTGAGAGAGGAAGCTCAGAAGCTGCAGTACCACTTGTGACCACAGGAGTGAATTCAGCCACAGAATTCACAACAGTACCCCCCCCCCTTGAGGAGGGGTCACCGAACCCTCACCAGAGCCCCCAGGCCGACCAGGATGAGCCACATGAAAGGCACGAACAAGATCTGGAGCATGGACATCAGAGGCAAAAACCCAGGAATTATCTTCCTGAGCATAACCCTTCCATTTAACCAGATACTGGAGTTTCCGTCTAGAAACACGAGAATCCAAAATTTTCTCCACAATATACTCCAATTCCCCCTCCACCAAAACAGGGGCAGGAGGCTCAACAGATGGAACCATAGGTGCCACGTATCTCCGCAACAACGACCTATGGAATACATTATGTATGGAAAAGGAGTCTGGGAGGGTCAGACGAAAAGACACAGGATTGAGAATCTCAGAAATCCTATACGGACCAATAAAACGAGGTTTAAATTTAGGAGAGGAAACCTTCATAGGAATATGACGAGAAGATAACCAAACCAGATCCCCAACACGAAGTCGGGGACCCACACGGCGTCTGCGATTAGCGAAAAGTTGAGCCTTCTCCTGGGACAAGGTCAAATTGTCCACTACCTGAGTCCAGATCTGCTGCAACCTGTCCACCACAGAATCCACACCAGGACAGTCCGAAGACTCAACCTGTCCTGAAGAGAAACGAGGATGGAACCCAGAATTGCAGAAAAATGGAGAGACCAAGGTAGCCGAGCTGGCCCGATTATTAAGGGCGAACTCAGCCAACGGCAAAAAGGACACCCAATCATCCTGGTCTGCAGAAACAAAACATCTCAGATATGTTTCCAAGGTCTCTTTGGGACCGGCAAGGGCAAAAGCAACCCACTGGCACGTGAAAAGCAGGGCTTAGCCCTAGCACAAATCCCACAGGACTGCACAAAAGTACGTACATCCCGTGACAGAGATGGCCACCAGAAGGATCTAGCCACTAACTCTCTGGTACCAAAGATTCCAGGATGACCAGCCAACACTGAACAATGAAGTTCAGAGATAACTTTACTAGTCCACCTATCAGGGACGATCAGTTTCTCCGCCGGACAACGATCAGGTTTATTCGCCTGAAATTTTTGCAACACTCGCCGCAAATCAGGGGAGATGGCAGACACAATGACTCCTTCCTTGAGGATACTCGCCGGCTCAGATGAACCCGGAGAGTCGGGCACAAAACTCCTAGACAGAGCAACCGCCTTCACATTTTTAGAGCCCGGAAGGTACGAAATCACAAAATCTAAGCGGGCAAAAAATAACGACCAACGGGCCTGTCTAGGATTCAAGCGCTTGGCAGACTCGAGATAAGTAAGGTTCTTATGATCATTCAATACCACCACGCGATGCTTAGCTCCTTCAAGCCAATGACGCCATTCCTCGAATGCCACTTCATGGCCAGCAACTCTCGGTTGCCCACATCATAATTACGCTCAGCAGCCGAAAACTTCCTGGAAAAGAAAGCACATGGTTTCAACACTGAGCAACCAGAACCTCTCTGTGACAAAACCGCCCCTGCTCCAATCTCAGAAGCATCAACCTCGACCTGGAACGGAAGAGAAACATCTGGTTGACACAACACAGGGGCAGAACAAAAACGATGCTTCAACTCCTGAAAAGCTTCCACAGCAGCAGAAGACCAATTAACCAAATCAGCACCCTTCTTGGTCAAATCGGTCAATGGTTTGGCAATGCTAGAAAAATTACAGATGAAGCGATGATAAAAATTAGCAAAGCCCAGGAATTTTTGCAGACTTTTCAGAGATGTCGGCTGAGTCCAATCCTGGATGGCCTGTACCTTAACTGGATCCATCTCGATAGTAGAAGGGGAAAAGATGAACCCCAAAAATGAAACTTTCTGCACACCGAAGAGACACTTTGATCCCTTCACAAACAAAGAATTAGCACGCAGGACCTGGAAAACCATTCTGACCTGCTTCACATGAGAGTCCCAATCATTAGAGAAGATCAAAATGTCATCCAAGTAAACAATCAGGAATTTATCCAGATACTCACAGAAGATGTCATGCATAAAAGACTGAAACACAGATGGAGCATTGGCAAGTCCGAACGGCATCACTAGATACTCAAAATGACCCTCGGGCGTATTAAATGCAGTTTTCCATTCATCTCCTTGCCTGATTCTCACCAGATTATACGCACCACGAAGATCTATCTTAGTGAACCAACTAGCCCCCTTAATCCGACCAAACAAGTCAGATAACAATGGCAAGGGATACTGAAATTTCACAGGGATCTTATTAAGAAGGCGGTAATCAATACACGGTCTCAGCGAACCATCCTTCTTGGCTACAAAAAAGAACCCTGCTCCCAGTGGTGATGACGATGGGCGAATATGTCCCTTCTCCAGGGATTCCTTCACATAACTGCGCCTAGCGGCGTGTTCAGGCACGGATAAATTAAATAATCGACCTTTAGGGAATTTACTACCAGGAATCAAATTGATAGCACAATCACAATCCCTATGCGGAGGTAGGGCATCGGACTTGGGCTCTTCAAATACATCCTGATAATCAGACAAGAACTCTGGGACCTCAGAAGGAGTGGATGACGAAATAGACAAAAATGGAACATCACCATGTACCCCCTGACAACCCCAGCTGGATACCGACATAGAGTTCCAATCCAATACTGGATTATGGGTTTGCAGCCATGGCAACCCCAACACGACCACATCATGCAGATTATGTAGCACCAGAAAGCGAATAACTTCCTGATGTGCGGGAGCCATGCACATGGTCAGCTGGGTCCAGTACTGAGGTTTATTCTTGGCCAAAGGTGTAGCATCAATTCCTCTCAACGGAATAGGACACCGCAAAGGCTCCAAGAAAAACCCACAACGTTTAGCATAATCCAAATCCATCAGATTCAGGGCAGCGCCTGAATCCACAAACGCCATGACAGAATACGATGACAAAGAGCATATCAAGGTAATGGACAGAAGGAATTTGGATTGTACAGTACCAATAACGGCAGACCTATCGAACCGTTTAGTGCGCTTAGGACAATCAGAAATAGCATGAGTGGAATCACCACAGTAGAAACACAGACCATTCAGACGTCTGTGTTCTTGCCGTTCAACTCTGGTCATAGTCCTATCGCACTGCATAGGCTCAGGTTTAATCTTAGACAATACCGCCAAATGGTGCACAGATTTACGCTCGCGCAAGCGTCGACCGATCTGAATGGCCAAAGACATAGACTCATTCAAACCAGCAGGCATAGGAAAAGCCACCATGACATCCTTAAGAGCCTCAGAGAGACCCTTTCTGAACAAAGCTGCCAGCGCAGATTCATTCCACAGAGTGAGTACTGACCACTTCCTAAATTTCTGACAATATACTTCTATATCATCCTGACCCTGGCACAAAGCCAGCAAATTTTTCTCAGCCTGATCCACTGAATTAGGCTCATCGTAAAGTAATCCGAGCGCCAGGAAAAACGCATTGACATTACTCAATGCAGGGTCTCCTGGCGCAAGAGAAAATGCCCAGTCCTGAGGGTCGCCGCGCAAAAAAGAAATAATAATCAAAACCTGTTGAATAGGATTACCAGAAGAATGAGGTTTCAAGGCCAGAAATAGCTGTTAGGAGTCGAGTTTCCTCTGCTGCACAGGGGGAATCTCGATCCGTCTCCGCTGCTGTCTCCCATTCCCCTCCAGCCGCAGTGGAGTCTGCTCAGCAGGGACGTCGATCCCAGCGTCTCGCTCAGTCTGACTCTGTGAGAAGAGTTATTGCTGCTTCTCCAGCTTCTGCCTTTGAAGCCTATTCTGGTCAGCAGCGAGCGGACTTCTCTGGGACTAAGTCCTTATCTGCACACACTGAGCATGCCCAGGGCAAGATCTCCCGTTGGAGATCGAGGGTCATGTGCTCAGGCTCTGCGGCACATTCCATTGGTCCTCTTGGCAGGTCCTAGAAGGGCAAAAGTTCTGTAGCCATTTCCTGTGCTGCAGCTATATAAACTGCGCATGACCGCACGGCCATGCGCTAGTATTGTCTTACAATTGATATGTGTGTATGTGTGAGTGCAAGTCGTTCTTGGTTACCCCTTCCCTATTGAATGTCTGTTCGCGGAAGGTGTACGGCTGCTATCTAGTGCCCGACTTAGCCTTCTACACTAAACACACATCATAGCGTCCTGTAGCTGTGCCTGCCAGTACGGCGCCGTGCGCCTGCCTTGCGCTTTCCATACCCAAGTCTGGGTGGTTAGTGGCGTCCGTTAGTGCGGCATCGCTCGCGCACTTGTGCGCTTATATTTCTGAAGGTTCTCTACACACCCAGTTGCGGTGTTGTGCCAGCAAGGGCCTAATCGGGCTTCAATCCCTTCTGGGGTTAAGTCCGCTGGCCACTTGCTCGCTCTCTAGTGCGGTATTGCGGTCCTGTGAATTAACAGGATCGCTTTCCTCACGCTGGGTGAGGTTTAACCCACGCGTGTTTACTTTAGCGTACCGCTATAGAGTCTGCAAATTGCTAGCAGCAGGTTCTCACCTGCACGGTGGACCCCGGACTGCGAACGCATCTTCGTCACCTGTCTTGGTGCGTTCCGCCAGTCCTAACATAATACTAGCGCCAGGGTCTGGCTAGTAAATGGCAGACGGTCAGCGTCTACAGCAGTACATCCAGCAGCTGGAGGGTAGGTTGGCGGCTCTCGAGCGCACAACCTCAGCTGTGGACGTTACTGCTGTCGCTGTTCAGGCTGCAAGTGCAGCTGCAGCCAGTTTGTCCGCTGCCACCCCTGCTCCGACCTTATCCCATCTCCCGCTTCCAGACAAGTTTGCTGGTGACAGTAAGCCATGTCGGGGATTCGTGAGCCAGTGCTCCATACATCTCGAGCTGCTGGCTGCACGTTTTCCTACGGAACGGGCGAAAGTGGGATTCATTATATCTCTCTTGTCGGGCAGGGCGTTGGAGTGGGCAACGCCGCTTTGGGAACGTGGTGATCGTGTGGTGCAGAGTGCTCCTATCTTCCTGGACGCTCTGAGGCAGGTCTTTCTGGGACCTCGTGTCACCCACGATACCGCGCTCCAATTGTTGGCAATTACTCAGGCTTCGTCCATGGTCAGCCAGTTTGCCATCCTATTCCGGACTCTAGCTTCTGAGCTGGAATGGCCGGATAAAGTCCTTATTCCGGTGTTCTGGAAAGGACTGGCAGATCATGTGAAGGACGCCTTGGCCACCAGGGAGATTCCCGCCACACTGGAGGAGCTTATTACTATAGCTACCCGCATCGATCTCCGTTTTAACGAGCGGAGGTTGGAGCGGACCCAGTGTAGGCAGAGGTTTCGGCTGGCTCCCATCTTTGCCAAACCTCTAGAATATCCTGTTATGGCGTCCGACTCCCATGAGGCCATGGAGGTTTCTCGAGCGGGATCTAGGTCTCAGACCGCTCGAGTACCTGTGCTATGTAAAAATTGCCAGCAACCGGGACATTTCGCTAATAAATGTCCACGGCGGTCGGGAAAACGATCGCGTCTAGTGTCCATTGGAGGAGGTTCACTGGACACCGCGGCATTTTCCTCAAAATTGTCCTTTAAAGGGACAATCCTGTTAGGCATATCCACTCTTACAGTAGAGCTTTGTGTGGATTCAGGAGCAGAGGGAAATTTTATGTCTTCTGCTTTTGCTCAGCGCCACGCAATACCTCTGGCTATGCTAGCCAAACCAGTAACCGTGAGAGTGGTGAATGGGTCGACACTTCCATTACAGATCACACATCAGACTGTCCCTTTCACGTTAGCCATGTCCCCATCCCACCAGGAGACTATTTCCCTTCTTGTCCTTCCCGAGGGAATGGATGAGATTCTGCTGGGAATGCCCTGGCTTCGTTTCCACTCCCCACATATTGAGTGGACCTCTGGGAGGATATTGGGTTGGAGTGAATCCTGTAAGGGCAGATGTGTGAAAGAGTGCGTTCAGGTTTCCACCACTGAGATACCCGCAGATCTCTCTACTCTCCCCAAACACTATTGGTCTTATGCAGACGTCTTTTCCAAAAAAGCCGCGGAGACCCTTCCGCCTCACCGTCCCTATGACTGTCCTATAGATCTCTTGCCTGGAGCAGAACCTCCTCGGGGACGTGTCTATCCCCTCTCTCTCCCGGAAACGGAGGCTATGTCCCAATACATCCAGGAGAATTTGGCAAGAGGATTTATTAGGAAGTCAGTGTCACCAGCTGGGGCAGGGTTCTTCTTCGTACAGAAGAAGAATGGAGAGTTGCGTCCTTGCATAGACTACAGGGGTCTTAACGCCATCACCGTTAAAAATAAGTACCCGCTGCCCCTGATTTCTGAGCTTTTTGATAGGCTACGGGGAGCTAAGGTATTTACCAAATTAGACCTGCGGGGAGCTTATAACCTGATTCGCATTCGTGAGGGGGACGAATGGAAGACGGCGTTTAACACCAGAGATGGGCATTATGAGTATCTGGTGATGCCCTTCGGGCTCTGTAATGCCCCAGCCGTTTTCCAAGACTTTGTCAACGACATCTTCCGGGATATGCTTTCCACCTCGGTCGTAGTCTATCTGGATGATATTCTCATCTTCTCTCCAGATATTGACTCCCACCGGAGAGATGTTGGCAGAGTCTTCGACCTCTTACGGGCAAACTCTCTTTACGCAAAGTTGGAGAAGTGTGTGTTTGAGCAGGAGTCTTTACCTTTCTTGGGCTATATCATCTCTGCCCAAGGATTGGCTATGGATCCTGCCAAACTACAGGCTGTGATGGACTGGCAAGAACCCCATTCACTTAAAGCGGTGCAGCGCTTTATGGGGTTCATTAATTATTACCGCCAGTTCATCCCCCATTTCTCAACTTTGGTAGCTCCCTTGGTAGCCCTCACCAAGAAGGGAGCAAATCCCAAAGTGTGGTCTGAAGAGGTCTCCAGGGCCTTTTCTTCTACTAAGTCTCATTTTGCTAGCGCTCCCATCCTACATCGTCCCGATGTCGATAAGCCGTTTATAATGGAGGTGGATGCCTCTTCCGTTGGTGCTGGAGCAGTCCTCTTCCAGAAGGATGCTCAAGGTCGGAAGCATCCGTGCTTTTTCTTCTCCAAGACCTTCACACCAGCGGAGAGGAATTATTCCATCGGGGACAGGGAGTTGCTAGCGATGAAATTGGCTTTCTCTGAGTGGAGACATCTCTTGGAGGGGGCTCGTTTTCCCTTTCAAGTATTTACAGACCATAAAAATTTGCTATATTTGCAAACAGCCCAGAGGCTAAATTCTCGCCAGGCCAGATGGTCCTTATTCTTCTCCCGATTCCACTTCACCCTCCATTATGTCGCTGGGGAGAAGAACATTCGAGCTGATGCTCTTTCTCGCTCTGTTGTGTCATCTGAGGAGGAGGAAGGAGAGCCTCGGCTTATTGTTCCTTCTGAGAGCTTGAGAACCGTGGCTCCGGTGTCGCTTGAGTCTGTGCCTCCAGGCAAGACTTTTGTGCCCATAAATTTGCGACCGGAGGTTCTCTCTTGGGCTCATTCCTCCAGGGTGGGTGGACACTTTGGGACTAAAAGGACATCTGAGCTGCTGGCGAGGACGTACTGGTGGCCGCATATGCTGCGAGATGTCAGGGATTACGTTCTGGCGTGTGTCTCATGCGCCAAAAATAAGTCTCCTCGACAACGGCCGTCTGGGTTACTCTATCCCTTGCCGGTGGCAGACAGGCCCTGGGAGATGGTCGGGATGGACTTTGTAGTGGGTTTGCCCAAGTCTCGCGGCTGTACCGTCATTTGGGTAATTACCGATCATTTCTCGAAAATGGTGCACTTGGTGCCGCTCCCACGGTTACCTTCTGCACGGGCCTTGGCAGCGTTGTTCATAAGACACATCTTCCGCCTACACGGCATGCCAGACAAAATTGTCAGTGACCGGGGTCCCCAGTTTGCGTCTCGGTTCTGGAGAGAGCTTTGTCGTCTTCTCAGCATTGAGTTAAATCTCTCTTCCGCATATCATCCCGAGACGAATGGGTTGGTAGAGAGGGCCAATCAGACTCTGGTCACATATCTGCGACATTTTGTTTCTGCCAGGCAGGATGACTGGGCATCTTTATTACCATGGGCAGAGTTCGCCCTTAATAACGCTGTAGCCGATTCCACCGGTCAGACTCCTTTCCTCCTTAATTACGGCCAGCATCCGCGGGTTCCTGTGCCTATGCCCGTGTCCTCTGCTGACTCCAGGGTGGCAGACTGGGCAGTGGAGGCACGGGACATTTGGGACCGCACTCAGGATGCCATTCGGGCCTCGAAGGAGAGAATGAGGTCCTCCGCCGATGCACATCGGCGCCCTGCCCCGGCCTTTGCTCCTGGCGACTTGGTGTGGCTCTCCGCCCGTAACATCAGGCTGCGAGTTGAGTCCACTAAGTTTGCTCCTCGCTACTTGGGCCCATTCAAGGTCCTCGAGCAGGTTAATCCCGTGGTCTACCGCCTGGCTCTTCCTCCACGCTTGGGTATCACCGACACCTTTCATGTGTCCCTCTTGAAACCCGTATACATGTCCCGGTTTTCCGAGTCATCTACCGGGACATCGGGTTCGTCTACGGACGATTACGAGGTGAACGCTATTTTAGGGTGCAAGGTGGTACGCGGCAAAAAGTTTTATTTGGTGGATTGGAAGGGTTATGGTCCAGAGGACAGGTCTTGGGAGCCTGCTGAAAACATTCGGGCCCCACAGCTCATTGCTGCCTTCGAGCGTAGCGAGGCCCAAGGAGGGGGGGGCCCTAGGAGGGGGGGTAATGTTAGGAGTCGAGTTTCCTCTGCTGCACAGGGGGAATCTCGATCCGTCTCCGCTGCGGTCTCCCATTCCCCTCCAGCCGCAGTGGAGTCTGCTCAGCAGGGACGTCGATCCCAGCGTCTCGCTCAGTCTGACTCTGTGAGAAGAGTTATTGCTGCTTCTCCAGCTTCTGCCTTTGAAGCCTATTCTGGTCAGCAGCGAGCGGACTTCTCTGGGACTAAGTCCTTATCTGCACACACTGAGCATGCCCAGGGCAAGATCTCCCGTTGGAGATCGAGGGTCATGTGCTCAGGCTCTGCGGCACATTCCATTGGTCCTCTTGGCAGGTCCTAGAAGGGCAAAAGTTCTGTAGCCATTTCCTGTGCTGCAGCTATATAAACTGCGCATGACCGCACGGCCATGCGCTAGTATTGTCTTACAATTGATATGTGTGTATGTGTGAGTGCAAGTCGTTCTTGGTTACCCCTTCCCTATTGAATGTCTGTTCGCGGAAGGTGTACGGCTGCTATCTAGTGCCCGACTTAGCCTTCTACACTAAACACACATCATAGCGTCCTGTAGCTGTGCCTGCCAGTACGGCGCCGTGCGCCTGCCTTGCGCTTTCCATACCCAAGTCTGGGTGGTTAGTGGCGTCCGTTAGTGCGGCATCGCTCGCGCACTTGTGCGCTTATATTTCTGAAGGTTCTCTACACACCCAGTTGCGGTGTTGTGCCAGCAAGGGCCTAATCGGGCTTCAATCCCTTCTGGGGTTAAGTCCGCTGGCCACTTGCTCGCTCTCTAGTGCGGTATTGCGGTCCTGTGAATTAACAGGATCGCTTTCCTCACGCTGGGTGAGGTTTAACCCACGCGTGTTTACTTTAGCGTACCGCTATAGAGTCTGCAAATTGCTAGCAGCAGGTTCTCACCTGCACGGTGGACCCCGGACTGCGAACGCATCTTCGTCACCTGTCTTGGTGCGTTCCGCCAGTCCTAACAATAGCTTACAATTATTTTTGAAATTAAGAAACTTAATTCTATCACCAAAAAACAAATCAGGAATAGGAATTCTTGGTTCTAACATAGATTTCTGATCAATAGTATCTTGAATCCTTTGTACATGTGTAACGAGATTATCCATTGAAGAGCACAGACCCTGAATATCCATGTCCACACCTGTGTCCTGAAACACCCAAATGTCTAGGGGAAAAAAAAGACTGAACACAGAGCTGAGAAAAAAAAATGATGTCAGAACTTCTTTTTTCCCTCTATTGAGAATCATTAGGGTGGCTCCTTGTACTGTTATGTAGGCAATCCAGTGACACAGTGTGCCAGCAATCAGAGCACATACAGTGATCTGACAATAACCCAAAAACAATAGAACGAGCTCTGAGACGTGGAATCTCTGTAGACCGCAATACCTGAACCTAACCTAAACACAACTAAAGGCAGCTGTGGATTGCGCCTGAAACTACCTATGCAACTCGGCACAGCCTGAGGAGCTGACTAGCCTGAAGATAGAAAAACAAGCCTGACTTGCCTCAGAGAAATACCCCAAAGGAAAAGGCAGCCCCCCACATATAATGACTGTTAGCAAGATGAAAAGACAAACGTAGGGATGAAATAGATTCAGCAAAGTGAGGCCCGATATTCTAGATAGAGCGAGGATAGCAAAGAGAACTTTGCAGTCTCCAAAAAACCCTAAAGCAAAAAACCACGCAAAGGGGGCAAAAAGACCCACCGTGCCGAACTAACGGCACGGCGGTACACCCTTTGCGTCTCAGAGCTTCCAGCAAAACGAAAAGACAAGCTGGACAGAAAAAGTAGCAACAAAAGCAAAAAGCACTTATCTAAGCAGAGCAGCAGGCCACAGGAAAGATCCAGAAGCTCAGATCCAACACTGGAACATTGACAAGGAGCAAGGAAGACAGAATCAGATGGAGTTAAATAACAAAGCAGCCAACGAGCTCACCAGAACTCCTGAGAGAGGAAGCTCAGAAGCTGCAGTACCACTTGTGACCACAGGAGTGAATTCAGCCACAGAATTCACAACATACAGGTATGACACACAATTTATAAAAGTGAATATTTCAGCGTTATTAGGGAACAAAAACATAAGAGCCACCTTCACAGAATGCAGCCTTAGTGCTGCTGAAGGTGGCTGGCTGTATTAACTTAATATGCCTGGGGGGGTGACAGGTTCCCTTTAATTATTTAATTATAAGCAATTTATTCTTATAACATAGAATGCAGCCCGTGGTTACTGTATTGTTATACTTGTTAGGGGGCAGACAGATGGACATATTTCTCATGTGAGGATCGCATCGCAATCCTCGGACTGACTGTCGGCTCTCCTGACCTGAGGCTGACAGTTGCATAGTAATCTATCATGCTGTCAAGCTTATGTCAGGAGAGGTGTCAGGGCCAGTCCGAGGATTGCAATGCGATCGTTGCATGAGTTATACAGTGTCTGTCTGCGCCCTTATGTTAAGGCCAGGATCACACATGCGAGAAACATGTCCGTGTCTCGCATGTGAAATCCCTCCTCTGGCACCGGCACTCCAGAGCGGAGCGTGCGGCCGCATAGCAACACATGGAGCCGCACGCTCCGCTCCCAAGTGCCGGCGCCAGAGTTTGGATTTCACATGCGAGACACGGACGTGTTTCTCGCATGTGTGATCCCGGCCTAATACTTATCCTTGTTATAGTAATATTAACCTTCTTTGCTATGCTTGTTTTACTAATACTTATAAAAGACCCAGCTCACAATAATAAAAAAACCCTGACCTCCCCATCTCCAGCCCCCAAGACAGCAACTATTAGGGTATGTTTCCAAGGGGCGTATTGCTTGGGGTTTTGCTGGGGATTGGATGCTGTGTACATCCGCAGCGTCGAAACCGCAGCTTCCAGATGTTACAGTATAGTGGAGGGGATTTTATGAAATCCCATTTCCACTATGCGTACATAGACGCAGGTGGCAGACCTGCGTAACCGGACATGTGGCGCGTTTTTCTAGACAGCAGCATGTCTATTGATCTTGTGGAGATGCTCCGTCTCCACAAGATAAATAAAACAGTCTATGAATAGGATGTGGTGATTCCACCTGTGTTCAATGAATATATGCAGAATCACCGTGCATACAACAGGGAGCAGCGCTTTAGGCAGAGCGGGGTATCAGCTGCGTCCAAAGCGCTGCCAAAACACCTCGAGGACACATACCCTCACATATGATGGAGTGAATATCTCATAACATTAAACAGTATAATAATAATCAGCCCCCCAGTGCCCCCTCACCTACGTCGGCCCTCATAATACTCTCAAACTCTCCCATTCACCCCCACAGTGCCCTGTCTCCCTCCCACAATACCACCACCCTCTCTCCTTTACCCCCACAGTGCCCTGTCCCCCTGCACACCCACAATAACCCCCATCGTTTCACATTTACCCCACAGTGCCATGTCCTCCTCTCCCACTTCAGCCCCTACAATAACACAATCCTCTCACATTCACCCCCACAGTGACCATGATATGCCTAAACCTAATTACTCTAATAAACTCCATCCCCACTTGCTGATGAAGTTTTCAGGCAGACAGTGAGGAGAACCAGGAAGTGACCAGATAGATGCAAGGAAGGCACTAGGACCCAGCGTGCCTCAGCCAAACCAAGCGTGCACAGCCAGAAAGTAAGTAACTGCATCTGCTGCTGCCACCAGGAAGAGATTCCTCGGGTGAGACCACATCACACTCTGCACGGAGGGGGGCTCTGCAGCTGGCATTGTGCTGCTCTCTCCCTGACACCGCAGACTCGGCAGTGGATCTCCTGGTGGGCCCCTTCAGGTGACTGGGCCCGGGCAATGGCCCCCTCTGCCCCCCGAGTAGCTACGCTACTGACTATATGTACTTGTGACTTTTCCATGTGTTTGTTGTGTCCTCTGAGAAGTTTGTCAGCTTTTGGACACCTTTTAAGGTGTTTTCTATGTGTTTTCTATGTGTTTGTATGTGTTTGTGTTTGCCTGCCATTGGTTTCAACATGGTTCGACGGTGTTCGTCCAACGTTCGATGAACATTCGTCGAACACACCCCCCCCATTTTGACGAACCGAACTCGGACACTAGGGGGGTGGCTCAACACTAACGAAGATGCACATAGAGAGATTCTAATAACTATCAAATTACACATTCTGGCCTTCATAGGTAAGTAACAATCAGTAATAAATTCAGTATGATAATCAACAAAATGGCATAGAAGTAATATGTATGTGTGATAAGACTAGAAATTTTGACTTTCCTGGGACTTGTTGGCATTGTCACTTGATGAAAGCAGAAGCCCCAAGCTCAACAAGTATCCCACAAGATATCCCAAAGTTTTAATATCATCAAGGTAAAGACATGGCAATGGCAAACAATACCAGAACCGAGCTGCATCCAGATTTGATCTCATGTAAGGACAAAAGGTTGATATTCAACATGTCATCTCATACATTGACGCCAACAGATCTGTAGATTTTACAAAAATCTTTTTGTTCAACTCCCGATTAGAGTTGAGCGACCTTGACCTTTTTAGAGTCGAGCCGGGTTTTGCGAAACCCGACTATGTCCAAAGTCGGGTCGAGTGAAATCGGCCGATTATGACGTAAAGTCGGGATCGACCGAAACACGAAACCCAATGCAAGTCAATGGGGCAGCATAGTCGGCAGTGAGTGGGGGCCAGGAAAACACCTAGAGTGCCCATTTTAATGTCAAAACCATCCATTCTTCTTAATGAAGCTTGTCAAGCGTAATTTACCTTATAATAATTGGAAGGCATTTGAAATTGGGGGTCATTTGGCTAAAGTTGTGGGGGGTAGGGCTGGTTCAAGTAATTAGTGGGCCCAGGAAATCTGGACCACGTCACGGCAGTGGAGCAGGGAGAGGTAAGTATTTCAACTTTGCAAGTGCTGTGAACCTGAGCAAGCAGGGGGGGCCCACTCGTTGGCATTGGCACTGGCACAGGGCCCCTCAAAGTACAGCGGTGTGTTTGCACGGCGGGGGCGCCTCCCACCGGCAGCAACACTTTTGCGTACTATGAGAGGCCCTGTGCCAGTGACGTCGCCAACTAGTATTCCTCCCCCCACCTGATGAAGGAACCTGCACTTTCATCTGCACCTTCCTCTTTGTCCCCGTGTAAGGTGGTATGGTATGCGGGAAGAGCAACCTGACTTTCAGCAGGGTCACAATGTTGTTGTGTAGCGTGCACGGGGAATGTTGCGTTATGGGTCAATGTACCAGCAGACTCATCTATCACTGGCTGGGCAATGGGCACGATGAAGTGGAAACACAGATATAGGCCCAAAGAAGAAAGTGGGCTAAATGCAGTTCAAAATTGGTAACACAGGAATAACCAGGGGGCATTGCAGTGGAGGACAACTGGAATGAGAGGCTGACACAGAGAGTAGGGCCAAATCAGTAAGTAGTCGAAATGCAGTTCAAAATTGGCAACCGTAGTAAACAGGCGGCACAGCTTTGTTCAGTGGAGGAGAACAGCAAGGAGTGGCAGACACCGATAGTAGGCCCCAAACCAACTAGTACGCCAAATGCAGTTGTTCCATTTAACCACAATTTAATGAGAGCCTGAAGATAGAAGCTCAGGAAAGGCAACCTGGGGAACACCTTGGAGTGTAACACACCATCTCTCTCCACCCCATACCCATTTTGTATGGCCTAATGCAGTGTACTTTTCTACAACTACTAAACGAGAGTCGGAAGACCGAAGCAATGGCAAGGAAACCTGGGGAACACCTTAGAGTGTAACACACCCTCTCTCTACACCCCATACCCAATTTGAAGGTCTAATGCAGTGTAGTTTCCAAGAACTACTAAACGAGAGCCGGAAGATCGAAGCTCAGGAAAGGCAACCTGGGGAACACCTTGGAGTGTAACACACCCTCTCGCTACACCCCATACCCAATTTGAAGGCCTAATGCAGCGTAGTTTCCAACAACTACTAAACGAGAGCCGGAAGATCGAAGCTCAGGAAAGGCAACCTGGGGAACACCTTGGAGTGTAACAAACCCTCTCTCTACACCCCATACCCAATTTGTAGGCCTAATGCAGCGTAGTTTCCGACAACTACTAAACGAGAGCATGAAGATCGAAGCTCAGGAAAGGCAACCTGGGGAACACCTTGGAGTGTAACACACCCTCTCTCTACACCCCATACCCAATTTGTAGGCCTAATGCAGCGTAGTTTCCGACAACTACTAAACGAGAGCCGGAATATCGAAGCTCAGGAAAGGCAACCTGGGGAACACCTTGGAGTGTAACACACCCTCTCTCTACACCCCATACCCAATTTGAAGGCCTAATGCAGTGTAGTTTCCAAGAACTACTAAACGAGAGCCGGAAGATCGAAGCTCAGGAAAGGCAACCTGGGGAACACCTTGGAGTGGAACACACCATCTCTCTACACCCCATACCCAATTTGAAGGCCTAATGCAGCGTAGTTTCCAACAACTACTAAACGAGAGCCGGTAGATCGAAGCTCAGGAAAGGCAACCTGGGGAACACCTTGGAGTGTAACACAACGTCTCTCTACACCACGGAAGGGATGATTCTTAGGAAGGAAGGCTGTTGGAAATAAGCATTGCGCGTCCGAGGGTGATTAGATTCTTATTAGGTATATACTCACCCTCGGACGCGCCCTGCTTCTTTATTTGGAATGAATGTTTATTTGCAATGTGGTGTTGACTTTCTCTATTATTTTGGTAATTAATGATTTTATTATTTTCATTATTTTGCATCTTCTCGGCAATAATATAAAGAAGACGCGACAGGACAACACTCGGTGGATGCCATATGTGTGTTTTCAATTTAAAAAAACTTTCAGTTAACTACTTGCAGGAGAAAGTAATTGTAGCTGGTGGCCATTTTTAGTACTGTACCAGATTTTAGTTGTGTGTTTGTTTTTAATGTTAAAATGTCTGCATTTGATATCTCACCAGTATTTTCTTTTTTATAAGCAAAATACTTATTTTTATATTTTCTGATGTTGGTTCCAGGGGTACACGGCCAGCAGTGCCCTGGTCAGTGTAGTAGTAGTTGAAAGAATGGACCGCAGACAGGCATCGAAGGCCTAAAATAAAAACACATGGCTGTAGGCAATTTTAAATTGGTTCCAGGGGTACACGGACAGCAGTGGTGTGGTCAGTGGAGGCCTAGTGGAAGGAGTGACCGCAGACAGGCATCGAAGGCCTAAAATAATAACACATGGCTGTAGGCAATTTTAAATTGGTTCCAGGGGTACACGGGCAGCAGTGACCTGGTCAGTGTAGTAGTAGTTGAAAGAATGGACCGCAGACAGGCATCGAAGGCCTAAAATAAAAAAATTGGGCTGGCTGTAGGCAATTTTAAATTGGTTCCAGGGGTACACGGACAGCAGTGGTGTGGTCAGTGGAGGCCTAGTGGAAGGAGTGACCGCAGACAGGCATCGAAGGCCTAAAATAATAACACATGGCTGTAGGCAATTTTAAATTGGTTCCAGGGGTACACGGACAGCAGTGGTGTGGTCAGTGGAGGCCTAGTGGAAGGAGTGACCGCAGACAGGCATCGAAGGCCTAAAATAATAACACATGGCTGTAGGCAATTTTAAATTGGTTCCAGGGGTAGACGGGCAGCAGTGACCTGGTCAGTGTAGTAGTAGTTGAAAGAATGGACCGCAGACAGGCATCGAAGGCCTAAAATAAAAAAATTGGGCTGGCTGTAGGCAATTTTAAATTGGTTCCAGGGGTACACGGGCAGCAGTGACCTGGTCAGTGTAGTAGTAGTTGAAAGAATGGACCGCAGACAGGCATCGAAAGCCTAAAATAAAAAAATTGGGCTGGCTGTAGGCAATTTTAAATTGGTTCCAGGGGTACACGGGCAGCAGTGGTGTGGTCAGTGGAGGCCTAGTGGAAGGAGTGACCGCAGACAGGCATCGAAGGCCTAAAATAATAACACATGGCTGTAGGCAATTTTAAATTGGTTCCAGGGGTACACGGGCAGCAGTGACCTGGTCAGTGTAGTAGTAGTTGAAAGAATGGACCGCAGACAGGCATCGAAGGCCTAAAATAAAAAAATTGGGCTGGCTGTAGGCAATTTTAAATTGGTTCCAGGGGTACACGGGCAGCAGTGGTGTGGTCAGTGGAGGCCTAGTGGAAGGAGTGACCGCAGACAGGCATCGAAGGCCTAAAATAATAACACATGGCTGTAGGCAATTTTAAATTGGTTCCAGGGGTACACGGGCAGCAGTGACCTGGTCAGTGTAGTAGTAGTTGAAAGAATGGACCGCAGACAGGCATCGAAGGCCTAAAATAAAAAAATTGGGCTGGCTGTAGGCAATTTTAAATTGGTTCCAGGGGTACACGGACAGCAGTGGTGTGGTCAGTGGAGGCCTAGTGGAAGGAGTGACCGCAGACAGGCATCGAAGGCCTAAAATAATAACACATGGCTGTAGGCAATTTTAAATTGGTTCCAGGGGTACACGGACAGCAGTGGTGTGGTCAGTGGAGGCCTAGTGGAAGGAGTGACCGCAGACAGGCATCGAAGGCCTAAAATAATAACACATGGCTGTAGGCAATTTTAAATTGGTTCCAGGGGTACACGGGCAGCAGTGACCTGGTCAGTGTAGTAGTAGTTGAAAGAATGGACCGCAGACAGGCATCGAAAGCCTAAAATAAAAAAATTGGGCTGGCTGTAGGCAATTTTAAATTGGTTCCAGGGGTACACGGACAGCAGTGGTGTGGTCAGTGGAGGCCTAGTGGAAGGAGTGACCGCAGACAGGCATCGAAGGCCTAAAATAATAACACATGGCTGTAGGCAATTTTAAATTGGTTCCAGGGGTACACGGACAGCAGTGGTGTGGTCAGTGGAGGCCTAGTGGAAGGAGTGACCGCAGACAGGCATCGAAGGCCTAAAATAATAACACATGGCTGTAGGCAATTTTAAATTGGTTCCAGGGGTAGACGGGCAGCAGTGACCTGGTCAGTGTAGTAGTAGTTGAAAGAATGGACCGCAGACAGGCATCGAAGGCCTAAAATAAAAAAATTGGGCTGGCTGTAGGCAATTTTAAATTGGTTCCAGGGGTACACGGGCAGCAGTGACCTGGTCAGTGTAGTAGTAGTTGAAAGAATGGACCGCAGACAGGCATCGAAGGCCTAAAATAAAAAAATTGGGCTGGCTGTAGGCAATTTTAAATTGGTTCCAGGGGTACACGGGCAGCAGTGGTGTGGTCAGTGGAGGCCTAGTGGAAGGAGTGACCGCAGACAGGCATCGAAGGCCTAAAATAATAACACATGGCTGTAGGCAATTTTAAATTGGTTCCAGGGGTACACGGGCAGCAGTGACCTGGTCAGTGTAGTAGTAGTTGAAAGAATGGACCGCAGACAGGCATCGAAGGCCTAAAATAAAAAAATTGGGCTGGCTGTAGGCAATTTTAAATTGGTTCCAGGGGTACACGGACAGCAGTGGTGTGGTCAGTGGAGGCCTAGTGGAAGGAGTGACCGCAGACAGGCATCGAAGGCCTAAAATAATAACACATGGCTGTAGGCAATTTTAAATTGGTTCCAGGGGTACACGGACAGCAGTGGTGTGGTCAGTGGAGGCCTAGTGGAAGGAGTGACCGCAGACAGGCATCGAAGGCCTAAAATAATAACACATGGCTGTAGGCAATTTTAAATTGGTTCCAGGGGTACACGGACAGCAGTGGTGTGGTCAGTGGAGGCCTAGTGGAAGGAGTGACCGCAGACAGGCATCGAAGGCCTAAAATAATAACACATGGCTGTAGGCAATTTTAAATTGGTTCCAGGGGTAGACGGGCAGCAGTGACCTGGTCAGTGTAGTAGTAGTTGAAAGAATGGACCGCAGACAGGCATCGAAGGCCTAAAATAAAAAAATTGGGCTGGCTGTAGGCAATTTTAAATTGGTTCCAGGGGTACACGGGCAGCAGTGACCTGGTCAGTGTAGTAGTAGTTGAAAGAATGGACCGCAGACAGGCATCGAAGGCCTAAAATAAAAAAATTGGGCTGGCTGTAGGCAATTTTAAATTGGTTCCAGGGGTACACGGGCAGCAGTGGTGTGGTCAGTGGAGGCCTAGTGGAAGGAGTGACCGCAGACAGGCATCGAAGGCCTAAAATAATAACACATGGCTGTAGGCAATTTTAAATTGGTTCCAGGGGTACACGGGCAGCAGTGACCTGGTCAGTGTAGTAGTAGTTGAAAGAATGGACCGCAGACAGGCATCGAAGGCCTAAAATAAAAAAATTGGGCTGGCTGTAGGCAATTTTAAATTGGTTCCAGGGGTACACGGACAGCAGTGGTGTGGTCAGTGGAGGCCTAGTGGAAGGAGTGACCGCAGACAGGCATCGAAGGCCTAAAATAATAACACATGGCTGTAGGCAATTTTAAATTGGTTCCAGGGGTACACGGACAGCAGTGGTGTGGTCAGTGGAGGCCTAGTGGAAGGAGTGACCGCAGACAGGCATCGAAGGCCTAAAATAATAACACATGGCTGTAGGCAATTTTAAATTGGTTCCAGGGGTAGACGGGCAGCAGTGACCTGGTCAGTGTAGTAGTAGTTGAAAGAATGGACCGCAGACAGGCATCGAAGGCCTAAAATAAAAAAATTGGGCTGGCTGTAGGCAATTTTAAATTGGTTCCAGGGGTACACGGGCAGCAGTGACCTGGTCAGTGTAGTAGTAGTTGAAAGAATGGACCGCAGACAGGCATCGAAGGCCTAAAATAAAAAAATTGGGCTGGCTGTAGGCACTTTTAAATTGGTTCCAGGGGTACACGGGCAGCAGTGACCTGGTCAGTGTAGTAGTAGTTGAAAGAATGGACCGCAGACAGGCTTCGAAGGCCTAACATAACAAACTTGGGCTGGCTGTAGGCACTTTTAAATTGGTTCCAGGGGTACACGGGCAGCAGTGGTCTGGTCAGTGGAAGTCTAGTGGAAGGAGTGACCGCAGACAGGCTTCCAAGGCCTAACATAACAAACTTGGGCTGGCTGTAGGCACTTTTAAATTGGTTCCAGGGGTACACGGGCAGCAGTGGTCTGGTCAGTGGAAGTCTAGTGGAAGGAGTGACCGCAGACAGGCTTCCAAGGCCTAACATAACAAACTTGGGCTGGCTGTAGGCACTTTTAAATTGGTTCCAGGGGTACACGGGCAGCAGTGGTCTGGTCAGTGGAAGTCTAGTGGAAGGAGTGACCGCAGACAGGCTTCGAAGGCCTAACATAACAAAATTGGGCTGGCTGTAGGCACTTTAAATTGGTTCCAGGGGTACATGGGCAGCAGTGTATGGTCAGTGGAAGTCTAGTGGAAGGAGTGACGGCAGACAGTCTTCGAAGGCCTAACATAACAAAATTGGGCTGACTGTAGGCACTTTTAAATTGGTTCCAGGGTAACACGGCCAGCAGTGGCCTGGTCAGTGTAGTAGTTGTAGAAAGAAGGGACCGCAGACAGGCTTCGAAGGCCTAACATAACAAAAATGTCAAAACAATGGTATTGTCAGTGCCAGGCATTGAAGGATGTCAGCGCCTAGACTACACATTGGTGAAGCTGTGAGAGATAATTTTGCTAGTGGTAGAGCACTGTTTGAGCTGGGGGGGGGAACTGTCTTGTGGCCGGCGTTACAGGCACAGGGCCCCTCATATTACAACGGTGTGTCTGACGTTGGGTGCGCACCACCACCGCCAGAGACACTTTATTGTACTATGAGGGACCCAGTGGCAGTGCCGTCGACCAAAAGCGGCCACACCCACCTCTTCAGACAAACAGCACTCTCAAGGGTCCAAGCGCAAAGTGGCGATAGCACGGCCCCGTGTGGGGAGTTTGGCCATTTCGTGAGGTGGAAACATGTCGTATGCTGGACAATCAGGTGAAGAAAATTACGAGATTGGAAAAGTCATTCAGAATAGTCCACAGGCAAGACCTTTTCATAGGAAAGCTAGGTGTCAGCCGGGCAGGGTGGGGCAAAAGATTTTGAAATCCAGTTGTGGTTCATTTTAATGAAGGTTAGATCATCTACATTTTGGGTAGCCAGACGAGTCCTTTTTTCTGTTAGTATTGAACCTGCAGCACTGAATACTCTTTCTGATAGGACACTAGCTGCCGGGCAAGCAAGCTCCTGCAATGCATATTCTGCCAATTCTGGCCAGGTGTCTAATTTGGATGCCCAGTAATCAAATGGGAATGACGGTTGAGGGAGAACGTCGATAAGGGATGAAAAATAGTTTGTAACCATACTGGACAAATGTTGTCTCCTGTCACTTTGAATTGATGCTGCAGTACCTGTCCTGTCTGCGGTCATAGAAAAATCACTCCACAACCTGGTCAGAAAACCCCTCTGGCCAACGCCACTTCTGATTTCTGCCCCTCTAACACCTCTGGTCTGCTGGCCCCTGGAGCTCGTGTGAGAACGATCACGGGCGCTGTGTGCAGGGAATGCCAGAAGCAAACGGTCAACAAGAGTTGATTGTTTTGTTGCTAATATTAGTTCCAAGTTCTCATGTGGCATAATATTTTGCAATTTGCCTTTATAGCGAGGATCAAGGAGGCAGGCCAACCAGTAATCGTCATCGTTCATCATTTTTGTAATGCGTGTGTCCCTTTTGAGGATACGCAAGGCATAATCCGCCATGTGGGCCAAAGTTCCCGTTGTCAAATCTGCGGTTGTGCTTGGTTGAGGGGCAGTTGCAGGCAAATCTACGTCACTTGTGTCCCTCAAAAAACCAGAACCCGGCCTTGCCACGCCACCAATTTCCCGTGCCCCCGGGAAAGCTTCCTCATTAAAAATATACTCATCCCCATCATCCTCCTCATCCTCCACCTCCTCTTCGCCCGGTACCTCGTCATGTACACTGCCCTGACCAGACAATCGCTGACTGTCATCAAGGCTTTCCTCTTCCTCTGGTGCAGACGCCTGATCCTTTATGTGCGTCAAACTTTGCATCAGCAGACGCATTAGGGGGATGCTCATGCTTATTATGGCGTTGTCTGCACTAACCAGCCGTGTGCATTCCTCAAAACACTGAAGGACTTGACACATGTCTTGAATCTTCGACCACTGCACACCTGACAACTCCATGTCTGCCATCCTACTGCCTGCCCGTGTATGTGTATCCTCCCACAAAAACATAACAGCCCGCCTCTGTTCGCACAGTCTCTGAAGCATGTGCAGTGTTGAGTTCCACCTTGTTGCAACGTCTATGATTAGGCGATGCTGGGGAAGGTTCAAAGAACGCTGATAGGTCTGCATACGGCTGGAGTGTACAGGCGAACGGCGGATATGTGCGCAAAGTCCACGCACTTTGAGGAGCAGGTCGGATAACCCCGGATAACTTTTCAGGAAGCACTGCACCACCAGGTTTAAGGTGTGAGCCAGGCAAGGAATGTGTTTCAGTTGGGAAAGGGAGATGGCAGCCATGAAATTCCTTCCGTTATCACTCACTACCTTGCCTGCCTCAAGATCTACAGTGCCCAGCCACGACTGCGTTTCTTGCTGCAAGAACTCGGACAGAACTTCCGCGGTGTGTCTATTGTCGCCCAAACACTTCATAGCCAATACAGCCTGCTGACGTATGCCAGTAGCTGCCCCATAATGGGAGACCTGGTGTGCAACAGTGGCAGGTGCGGATGGAGTGTTTGTGCGACTGCGGTCTGTGGACGAGCTCTTGCTTCTGCAGGAGGACGAGGAGGAGGAGGAGGAGGAGGAGGGGGTGCGAACGGCTACAGACAACTGTTTACTAGACCGTGGGCTAGGCAGAACTGTCCCAAACTTGCTGTCCCCTGTGGACCCTGAATCCACCACATTTACCCAGTGTGCCGTGATGGACACGTAACGTCCCTGGCCATGCCTACTGGTCCATGCATCTGTTGTCAGGTGCACCTTTGTGCTCACAGATTGCCTGAGTGCATGGACGATGCGCTCTTTAACATGCTGGTGGAGGGCTGGGATGGCTTTTCTGGAAAAAAAGTGTCGACTGGGTAGCTCGTAGCGTGGTACAGCGTAGTCCATCAGGTCTTTGAAAGCTTCGCTTTCAACTAACCGGTAGGGCATCATCTCTAACGAGATTAGTCTAGCTATGTGGGCGTTCAAACCCTGTGTACGCGGATGCGAGGCTAAGTATTTCCTTTTTCTAACCATAGTCTCATGTAGGGTGAGCTGGACTGGAGAGCTGGAGATCGTGGAACTAGCGGGGGTGCCGGTGGACATGGCAGACTGAGAGACGGTGGGAGATGGTATTGTTGCCGCCGGTGCCCTAGATGCAGTGTTTCCTACTACGAAACTGGTGATTCCCTGACCCTGACTGCTTTGGCCTGGCAAAGATACCTGCACAGATACAGCAGGTGGTGCGCTAAATGGTGGTCCTACACTGCCGGAAGGGATGTTGCGTTGATGACTAGCTTCATTGGCCGAGGGTGCAACAACCTTAAGGGACGTTTGGTAGTTAGTCCAAGCTTTCAAATGCATGGTGGTTAAATGTCTATGCATGCAACTAGTATTGAGACTTTTCAGATTCTGACCTCTGCTTAAGGAAGTAGAACATTTTTGACAGATGACTTTGCGCTGATCAATTGGATGTTGTTTAAAAAAATGCCAGACTGCACTCTTTCTAGCATCGGATACCTTTTCAGGCATTGCAGACTGAGCTTTAACCGGATGGCCACGCTGTCCTCCACCAGGTTTTGGCTTTGCCACGCGTTTTGGGCAAGATACGGGCCCGGCAGATGGAACCTGTGGCGATGTTGATGCCTGCTGCGGCCCCTCCTCCTCCTCTGCTTCAGAACTGCTGCCGCCTGCACCCTGTTCCCCCAATGGCTGCCAATCGGGGTCAAGAACTGGGTCATCTAATAACTCTTCTTGTACCTCCTGCGCAACTTCGTCTGTGTCACCGTGTCGTTCGGTGGTATAGCGTTCGTGATGGGGCAACATAGTCTCATCAGGGTCTGATTCTTGATCAGCACCCTGCGAGGGCAATGTTGTGGTCTGAGTCAAAGGACCAGCATAGTAGTCTGGCTGTGGCTGTGCGTCAGTGCACTCCATGTCAGATTCAATTTGTAATGGGCATGGACTGTTAACTGCTTCACTTTCTAAGCCAGGGACGGTATGTGTAAAGAGCTCCATGGAGTAACCCGTTGTGTCGCCTGCTGCATTCTTCTCTGTTGTTGTTTTTGCTGAAGAGGACAAGGAAGTGACTTGTCCCTGACCGTGAACATCCACTAACGACGCGCTGCTTTTACTTTTACCAGTTTCACGAGATGAGGCAAAAGAGCTAGAGGCTGAGTCAGCAAGATAAGCCAAAACTTGCTCTTGCTGCTCCGGCTTTAAAAGCGGTTTTCCTAATCCCAGAAAAGGGAGCGTTCGAGGCCTTGTGTAGCCGGACGACGAACCTGGCTCCACAGCTCCAGACTTAGGTGCAATATTTTTTCCCCCACGACCACCTGATGCTCCACCACTACCACTACCCTCATTACCAGCTGACAATGAACGCCCCCGGCCACGACCTCTTCCACTAGACTTCCTCATTGTTTTAAAAACGTAACCAAACTAACGTTATTTGTTGCAGTCACACAACTTACACGGTGAGCTATAACTTCAGTATGATTTAGCTACCCCTTTACAGGTTGGTGAGACCACAGCGAAAATCAGGCCCAATGTTACACACTCTTTTTTTGGTGGCTGCAAATTAGAGAGATGCCCCACACGCAGGACTGTCACTGAAGCACAAATGTTAATATTAATGTCACACTATTATTTTTTTTTTATTTTTATTTTTTTCAGGAACACTTTAGAAACCCCCCCAAAAAAAAAAAAAAGATTTTTGCAGGGAGAATTTAGAAAACAAATGTAACAAACTATATGCTTTCTATGGGCCACTGAGTGAGAGATGACGCACACAGGAATCAGGAGTGGCACACAAGCCCAGAGGCCAATATTTTTCTACCAATGATTGATGGAGTTATTTTCTCTGGTAGATTTTGGAACCCAAATCAAGGAAAAAAAATGTAGGCTTTCTATGGACCACAATTGGAGAGAGAGAGAGAGAGAGAGATGGCACACCCAGGAGTCAAGACTGGCACACAAGCAGAAAGGCCAATATTAATCTCCCACTGTTTTTTTTTTTTTTTTTTTTTTTTTTCAGGGAGACTTTAGAAAAAAAAATAATAAAAAAAATATGATTTTATCAGGAAGAATTTAGAAACCAAATAAAATAAAATGATTTTTTCAGGGAGAATTTATAAAACAAATAAAACCAAAAATAGGCGTTCTATGGCCCACTGACTGAGAGAGAGAGAGAGAGAGATGGAACGCTTAGTACTGGCACACAAGCCCAAAGGGCAATATTAATCTCCCTTTTTTTTCCAGGGAGAATTTCTAAAACCCAAAAAAAAAATAAAATAGGCTTTCTATGGCCCACTATTTGTGAGAGAGATGGGACGCTCAGGACTGGCACAGATGGCACGCTCAGGACTGGCACAGAAGCCCAGAGGCCAATATTAATCTCCCTTTTTTTCTGGGAGAATTTATAAAACCAAAAAAATATTTAAATAGGCTTTCTATGGCCCACTATTTGTGAGAGAGATGGCACGCTCAGGACTGGCACAGATGGCACGCTCACAACTGGCACACAAGCCCAGAGGCCAATATTAATCTCCCTTTTTTCAGGGAAAATTTATAAAACAAAAAAAAAAAATAAATAGGCTTTCTATGGCCCACTATTTGTGAGAGAGATGGCACGCTCAGGGCTGGCACAGATGGCACGCTCAGGACTGGCACACAAGCCCAGAGGCCAATATTAATCTCCCTTTTTTTCAGGGAGAATTTATAAAACCCCCAAAAAAATAAAATAGGCTTTCTATGGCCCACTATTTGTGAAAGAGATGGCACACTCAGGACTGGCACACAAGCCCAAAGGCCAATATTAATCTCCCACTGTATTTTTATCAGGGAGAATTTATACACCTCACAAAAAAAAATACAGAAAAATGAAAAGGCTTTCTATGGCCCACTATGTGAGAGAGATGGCACACACAGGGATGGCACTCTAGCAGAAATGCCAAATTGCCAATCTTAATCTCCCACCAAAAAAAAAAAAAAAAAAAAAAAAAACAGGGAATGTCCTACAATTACTATCTCCCTGCCTGCAGTAATCTCAGCCAGGTATGGCAGGCAGCTACTATCTCCCTGCCTGCAGTAATCTCAGCCAGGTATGGCAGGCAGCAATAAGGAGTGGACTGATGCACAAATGAAATAAAAAGTGTGGACAAACAAAAAAGATAGCTGTGCAGAAAGGAAGGAACAAGAGGATTTGTGCTTTGAAAAAAGCAGTTGGTTTGCACAGCGGCGTACACACAGCAATGCAGCTATCAGGGAGCCTTCTAGGGCAGCCCAATGAGCTACAGCGCTGAGGGGAAAAAAAAAAAAAAAAAAACTTCCACTGTCCCTGCACACCGAGGGTGGTGTTGGACAGTGCAAATCGCTGCAGCACAAGCGGTTTTGTGGTTAATGGACCCTGCCTAACGCTATCCCTGCTTCTGACGAAGCGGCAGCAACCTCTCCCTAAGCTCAGATCAGCAGCAGTAAGATGGCGGTCGGCGGGAACGCCTCTTTATAGCCCCTGTGACGTCGCAGACAGCAAGCCAATCACTGCAATGCCCTTCTCTAAGATGGTGGGGACCAGGACCTATGTCATCACGCTGCCCACACTCTGCGTTTACCTTCATTGGCTGAGAAATGGCGCTTTTCGCGTCATTGAAACGCGACTTTGGCGCGAAAGTCGCGTACCGCATGGCCGACCCCGCACAGGGGTCGGATCGGGTTTCATGAAACCCCGACTTAGCCAAAAGTCGGCGACTTTTGAAAATGTTCGACCCGTTTCGCTCAACCCTACTCCCGATCTGAAATTCATTTTAATTTTAGCAAGAACTCTAAGATCTATAGTTGCATTTAGATCAATGACCACCTTGGCCTTTTTACTGTAATGTTTCATACAAGTAGAGAACCAGAGGAAGGCCTTGCCACTACTACTGAACTATCCTTAGATACTTTAGACTTGAGAGTACCAAGTTGCTTTTCATCCTGGAATGGACCACAACACAAAAATATTTATTGATCTCATAAGCACACGTTTTCAAGATTCTTCACCAAATCGGCAGGGTAAATTCACAACCTATTACAGTTTGAGCATTAAAAAACCTTCATCTATATGGAAACTTAGGAGCTGGCGAAATATCATGATAATTTTTGAGTTCTTTACCCAAAATTTACCTGTTTGTTGAACAAACTAAACTTTTTCTACTTTACATGTTTTATACAACTTTTCTCAAATTTTATGAAATACTACCAACATAAAAAGTTTAAATAAAACTTCTACACAGCTACAATATTGTACTCATATGTATCCTGATGCTATACATTGTTCAATCAATTAAATCCAAAATTATTAGACCTCACACACAATTGAGTGACAATCCCTTCAATATAGACCACAAACTAGTAGAGATAACAAAGGAACAATATGATCCAAAATGCAATTTTATTATTATATCAAAATATAAAATAGACCATTACAAATACATTTATTTAAACATTTAGATGAAAAGTACATACAAGATAGATAGTATTGTCTATCCTAAGAAATCTAGAATGGTTGCAGATAATGGAAAAATATATAGATCCATACATCAATGATATATTAAATGATCTAATAGCACACCATATGGAATATGGAGGTATTAGATATTAATGTCAATGACAGTTTGCCCTATATCATGCTACCCATTTCATACAAAATAAGCCAAAGGTTGTATTGATGTTAATGACATGCATTTATACATCCATAATGGTAAGTTAGATTACACATATAACCCATTAAACGGAATGCACAAATAATATAATGCAGGTATTGAACTTAACGATGTAAAGTGCAAGTGAACGCCTGCTCAAAAATAATGTGCACCATTGTAGAGCCCTTAATAAATATCCCCATGGATTACCTGTAGTCATATTGCCACCAGGATGTATGGTTCTAAGCCGTACCTCGACGCGCGTTTCACCGCCTCTGCAGTTTCATCAGAACGAATGACTGCAGGTAATCCATGGTGAAAGAGGACTGTACAACTGTGATTATCAACTGCACAGTTCTCTATACTGTGATTCACACCTCTCTCTAGTGTAATTTTGTTCTTGAGGGTCAATAGGAAAGTGAAGAAAAATTAATAATCTAATTTGAGTGAAAAACACATAGAACAGGTGTTAAACAAAAACCAGGCTTCATTTAGCAGTAGAATACATTTTTAAAGTATTATTAGATTTTTAAAAAATGTCTGCAGATGAATAGTTTTCATGTGCAAAGCTGTCCAAACTCAAGCAATACACTTTATAATTCTTGAGTCGGGCACTCAAGTCCAGGTACAACTGCTGCCATTCAAACCTTTAGCTAGGCCCCTGTGTTGAAAATATTTTGACTTTGATTTTTCAAATTATTTTCATCAGAATTCTGGCATGAAACTGAAATAACGCAAAAAATTTGCTGTACTCTTAGCTGAGACTTCTGTTGTTTTCACAATAGTCCCAGACAGTCCTGCAACTTTTTAAATAGTGAGCGTTGTTTAGCCAGGAGGGGAGTTTGCAAATATGGGTAACAAATGGACTCATGGAATCACATGGAATCTGGAATCACATGGAATTACATGGAATCTGTCAGTGAGATCAACCCTCCTAAGCCATCTATATGGGCATGTAGGTAATAGGAAACTGAATAAAGTGCTACTTTGATATCTGCAATCTGATGTTTTATTCCAGAAAAATCTACATTTTTCTTATATGTAAATGATCTGTTCAGAACTATGATCTTCATGAGAATCTGCCTCCAGAGCTTATAATAAATGAAAGGGCATGTTACCAGTGTAAGACATGTAACTAAGAAGAGTAGAACTTTGTCTCCTTACAAACACATTTGCTGCAGCTCTAACAGCTCTGCAGTTTTACAACATTGCAAGCACATTACACACGGATGACCATACTGAGAACATTTGTGCGGCTCTCGGTCAAGAGAATTGGACCAATTTTTCATATGTTAAGTGTGACTCCGGCCTTACAGTTACACACAGCTCTGTAGTGAGATCAGGAGAGCAGAGAGCAGCCATCACAAATCACTTCTAACTCCTCCTTTTATTTAAAGCAATCTCTGGGGGCAGGTTCTCATGCAGATCAGCATCTGGCCCATAGTCTTGAACAGCTCATTTACATATAAGAAATACATGGATTTCTCTGGAATAAGATATTGGATCATAGCTATCAAGGTATCATTTTATTTATCTTCCTATGATGTAATCTCTAGTCTCTGATTAGCTAGAAGATGTACCAAATTCATTGAGAGGCACATGCCTGTTTATGAATTTGATAAGTAAATAAGGCAGCACACTGCAGCGCTAAAACATGCAAATTGAAAACACGAAATTTGAACTGCATTACTGCACTAGAAATATGAAAAATGAGAGCTTTTAGCGCATAAAAATGGCCAATTTTATGTGTACCTGGTAGCCTCTTTACGGCATCTCTCTTATACCAGGTCCTACGCTTGCCTACCTCGCTGAGAATAAACGTCTCCATCTGAATGGGTGCATGTGAAACCTCTTCTGGGACTAAAATTCTCTCTCTCTGTGGAGGGGTATTGGACCTGCTGTAATTAAAACACCTGAAGCTAGGAGGCGGAGTGCACGATCAGAAGGCTAGAGAATACATTTCAAAAACCTGACCTGCACATCCAAATATAGACTCAGTGTGAACAGGTGCTGAACCTAGAGTCACCAACTCGTATATAGTTAAGTAAATGCCGTAAAAAGGCTACCAGGTACACATAAAATTGGCCATTTTTATGCGCTAAAAGCTCTCATTTTTCATATTTCTAGTGCAGTAATGCAGTTCAAATTTCGTGTTTTCAATTTGCATGTTTCAGCGCTCCAGTGTGCTGCCTTATTTACTTAACTATATACGAGTTAGCGACTCTAGGTTCAGCACCTGTTCACACTGAGTCTATGTTTGGATGTGCAGGTCAGGTTTTTGAAATGTATTCTCTAGCCTTCTGATCATGCACTCCGCCTCCTAGCTTCAGGTGTTTTAATTACAGCAGATCCAATACCCCTCCACAGAGAGAGAGAATTTTAGTCCCAGAAGAGGTTTCACATGCACCCATTCAGATGGAGACGTTTATTCTCAGCGAGGTATGCAAGCGTAGGACCTGGTATAAGAGAGATGCCGTAAAGAGGCTACCAGGTACACATAAAATTGGCCATTTTTATGCGCTAAAAGCTCTCATTTTTCATATTTCTAGTGCAGTAATGCAGTTCAAATTTCGTGTTTTCAATTTGCATGTTTTAGCGCTGCAGTGTGCTGCCTTATTTACTTAACTATATACGAGTTGGCAACTCTAGGTTCAGCACCTGTTCACACTGAGTCTATGTTTGGATGTGCAGATCAGGTTTTTGAAATGTTTATGAATTTGATGCATGTTACTCCAATGTATCTTTCATCAAAACTGCCATGGAAAACTCCAGTCTTTATTAATTCTGGTCCTTAATGTCCAATACTCCAAAAGTCAGTCCAATCAGCAGTGGGTGAAAAATGATAACTCGCATGAGTAATGACTAGTGATGAGCGAATATACTCGTTACTCGAGATTTCTCGAGCATGCTTGGGGGTCCTCCGAGTATTTTTTACTGCTCGGAAATTTAGTTTTACTTGCCGCAGCTGAATGATTTACATCTGTTACACAGGGGGCAGAATGAAGAAAACACAGGGGCAGAATGAAAACACAGGAAGCAGAATGAAAACAACACAGGGGGGCAGAATGAAAACAACACAGGTGGCAGAATGAAAACAACACAGGGGGCAGGAATGGAATCAACATGGGGCAGGAATGGAAACAATACGTACAGGGGGCAGGAATGGAAACAACACAGGGGGCAGAATGAAAACACAGGGGGCAGAATGAAAACAACACAGGGGGCAGGAACGGAAAACACGGGTCAGAATGAAAACACGGGCAGGAATGGAAGCAACACGGGGCAGGAATGGAAACAAAACAGGGGGCAGGAATGGAAACACAGGGAGAAGGAATGGAAACAACACAGGGGGGCAGGATGTGAGACACGGGGCAGAATGTGGGACACAGGGAGGGCAGGATGTGAGACACGGGAGCAAGATGGGAGACAGCAGAATGTGAGACGCGAGGGCAGGATTGGAGACACGGGGGCAGGATGGAGACAGATGGTGCAGGATGGATACGATGGAGACAGATGGGGCGGTAAGATCATGGGACAGATGGGGCAGGATCATGGGGACAGATGGGGCAGGATCATGGGGACAGATGGAGCAGGATCATGGGAACAGATCAGGCAGGATCATGGGGACAGATGGAGCAGGATCATGGGGACAGATGGGACAGGATCATGGGGACAGATGGGGCAGGATCATGGGGACAGATGGGGCAGGATCATGGGGACAGATGGGTCAGGATCATGGTGACAGATGGGGCAGGATCATGAGGACAGATGGAGCAGGATCATGGGGACAGATGGGGCAGGATCATGGGGACAGATGGGGCAGGATCATGCGGACAGATGGGGCAGGATGGATACTCATGAGGGAAGAATGGGAAAACATATGGCTGGAGCCAGGAATGAGATACACGGGGCCGGGCTGGGAGATATTATTACCATAGGGGCTAATTAAGGGATATTATTACTGCAGTGATGTATTTTTTTTTTTTGAGGATACTGTTTTAAATGGGGGGCGGTCCTGTTACAGTGCAGAGCGACACTATGTTAAGTAAAATTAAGTAATTTGTTCTGCAAGCGGAGCTCTAGATAACTGTGTTATTTCCTGCAGAGATGACTCCTGGCTGGAAGAAGTGATGATGGTCTGTGCTGGATTAAGATGAAAAGCGAAGCTGAAGGAATACACCTAGAGATGTCACTGGTGAGTCAGTGTGTTACCTGTACACTGACACTATAAACTGTATACTATATACAGCGGTCCTGTGTACAATGTCACCAGTGATCACTTTATTACTTTTACACTGACACTATATACAGAGCTCCTGTGTATAATGTCACTGGTGATCACTGTATTACCTGTACACAGACACTGCATACTTAGAACAGATCTCCTGTGTATAATGGCCCTTTTGGTGGTAGTATTGTGTTTTTTTATTAATGATCAGTATTTTAATATTCAGTCACTATGTGGTGGTAATATGTTGCCCGGCCATGGTGTAGCGGTATTTGTTCCCTGTATGTGGTATTATTCGTCACCATGTGGTGGTAATATGTGGTCTGGTCATGGTGTGATGGTATTTGTTCCTTTTATGTGCTATTCTTCGGTCACTGTAGTGGTAATATGTGATCTGGACATGGTGTGGGAGTATTAGTTCCTTGTATGTGGTATTACAGGTCACTATGTGGTGGTAATATGTGATCTGGTCATGGTGCAGTGTATTTGTCCCTTGTATATGATATTATTGGTCATATTAAAAATTTAAAAATAAATAAAAATCTACCTAAATTGTATTGCATATTTTAATAAATTTTTAATAGGTTAGCGTAGAGTAGAGCTCGGCCAAAAGAGTCTGCTTTGTTGTGGAGGCAGATTAGAAAAATCTTTTGGGTAAAACAAAAGCTGCTGGCTATATGTATGATCTGGTGATGGGAACTGTTACTGTGTGATTGGTGAGAAGTGGAGTTTTTTCAAGAGAGAGCGGTGGGACTGTGGACAGTATGAGGGGCGGAGGAAGGGCTGGGGTGGAGCCTGGGTGGAGTCTCAAGGGGTCCCCGAAAATTTTGCCAGTATGGGGCCCAGAAATTCCTAGTGGCAGCCCTGAGCACCACTCTACATCTCCTCCATCATCTTAGTCTACCACCCTACCTATGTCCTCTGTTCTACTAATGACCTAAGATTAACATAATCAATTATCTTAACCTCCCATCTCCAAGACTTCTCACGTGCTGCGCCAATCTTTTTGGAATGCACTATTCAGGACAATTTGATTAATCCCCAATACCCACAATTTTAACCGTGCCCTAAAAATGAATTTCTGCAGACTGGCCTTTGGCCTCAACATACTTATCTAACCATCCCTGTTTTGCCCATACAAAATTTTCTTCAAAACCAGGACCCTCGTATCGTCTGTTCTCACATGCAATTAAAGTCCTCTGTGTCTGTACTTTTAAACATATCGGCTGGTTGGTTATCGGCTCATGCAGCATTACATGAACACCCTAATTACATTGATGGCTGGACCGTATAATGCAAGCAATTGTTACCATCTACCTTTTGTGTCTCCCCTATTTCCTACATACATTGTAAGCTTGCGTGCACAGCCCTCACTCCTCTTGGTACCTGTTGATTTGTATGATTATTGTTATTCTGTAATGCCATTTAATTCTGTACAAGTCCACTGTAAAATGTAAAGTGCTGTGTTGCACTATAGAAATATAATTTTTATTACTATAGGTGAAGAGTTGAGGAAGATAGAACTTGAGTTTAAAGGGAACCTGTCAGCAGATTTTGCCGCTATAAGATACAGCCACTGCCTTTCTGGGCTTATCTACAGCATTCTATAATGCTGTAGATAAGCCCCTGGTCTGACCTGCAAGTGAAGAAAAATAAGTTATATTGTACTCATTTGGGGGGCGGTCCGATGCAGTCCGGTCCGATGGGTGTCGCAGGTCCGGGTCCGACGCCTCCCATCTTCTTGCGATGCCGCCCTCCTGCTTCTTCATCGCTCCCTGGCATCAGTGCTCCTGCGCAGGCATACTTATCTGCCCTGTTGAGGTCAGAGTAAAGTACTGCAGTGCACAGGCATAGGCCTCTCTGACCTTTCCCAGAGCCTGCGCACTTACCAATCTGCATATAGTTTCCCCTAGTCTGTGCTTCTTTAGCTTCAGTATAAGGCTGTCATGTACAGTATCAAATGCCTTTGCAAAGTCCAGATACATCACATCAACTGCATTATCAACATCCAGATTTGCACTTACCTCCTCATTGAAACCCAACATGTTGGTTAGACACGACTTATCTACTATATAATTGTCTAAGGGTCACTTTCGTCTGTATGTCTGTCATTCTGTCTTTCTGTCTTTCTGTCTGTAACGGAAATCCCAAGTCACTGATTGGTCGTGGCAAAACGGCCACAACCAATCAGCGACAGGCACAGTCCGGCGGCAAAATGGCCGCTCCTTACTCCCTGCAGTCAGTGCCCGCTCCATAAGCCCCTCCAATCAGCGCTCACAAAGGGTTAATGGCAGCATTAACGGACCGTGTTATACCGCGGTGTAACGCACACCGTTAACGCTGCTATTAACCCTGTGCGACCAACTTTTTACTATTGATGCTGTCTATGCAGTCTAAGAATATAAGATACAGCGTTCTGTTAATTATTGAGCTCAATTTTCAATTATCTCAGTATCCATGGATGAATGCCATCTGGATCAGTGAATTTGCCAATATTTAATTTGCTCAGATGCAGGTATAATTCTTGTGTGAAACTAGTCATATCAGGTGGTGAAATATGATTTTTGCCTTGTTGATTGATCCCTTCAACAATCATTTCATTGGTGAACGTGGATGAAAAGTGCCTTTTTAATATCTCAGCCTTTTCTTTGCCCTCTATAATTATCTTATTATGGTCTTTTAAAGGGCCTACACATTTTTTTTCTTCTTGGCATTGATGTATACATAAAAATTTGGTGGATTTATTTTAATGTCAATGGCGATTTGTTTCTCTGTGGTTAACTTTGCTAGCTTGATTTCTTTTTTGCATTTCTTATTGATATCTTTATATTCCTGAAATGCTATTTCAGTATTCTCGGCCTTCAAGGTTTTGAATGCCTTTTGTTTTAGTCTTATTAAACTTTGTACTGTCTTATTTATCCATAATGGTTTCTTTTTATTCCGAGACATTTTGTTGCCAAAGGGTATAAGTTTCCTACAGAACTCTAGTAGAATATCCTTAAACATGCCCCATTTTTGGTAACCGTCCCCAGTTACCTTGACATGGTCCCAGTCTATACAACGAAGCTCTTCCCTTAATTTGTTGACATCAGCTTTCCAGGTTTTTGCATTTCCCCTTTTGAATGTTTGATTGAAAATTACTTTGAAACTTATCATATTATAGTAACGGCGTCCCAAATGATCCCTGAACTGTAGATCTAAAATTATATCTTATTTATTAGACAGAACCAGATGCAGCAGATTATATCTCCTGGTTGGTTGATCTACCAGCTGAGAGAGGTAATTGTCCTGAGTTTCAGATAAGAACTTACAGCTTTTACCACAAGCAAATGATTCTATGTCCCATTGAATGTTTGGATAGTTAACCCCTTTCCGACATCAGGCGTAAATGTACGCTGATGTTGGACTCCCACTCTTTGATGTGAGCTCCGGCACTTTTTTTCGGTACATGTCAGTGGTTTTTGAACAGCTGACATGTGCCTCTAACAGCCATGTGTGGAATAGCGATCCACTCGCAGCTGTTAACTAGTTAAATGCCGCTGTCAAACTGTGACAGTGGCATTTAACACATGCTTCTGGCAAGCGCGCAAAAAATCCTGCCCATAGGTGACCCCATCACATGATTGCGGGTCACGGATGGGTTGGCATGACAACCAGAGGTCTCTAGCAGACCTCTATGGTTGTCACTGCCAGATTGCTATGAGCGTCGCTCGGTGGTCGGTGCTCATAGCAAGTGAGCAATTCTGTTACATACAGTAAAAAAAATGTTTTTAAAAATATAAAAAAATATATATAAAATTCAAATCACCCAGCTTTCGCCCTATTCAAAATAAAACAATAAAAAAATCAAATATATACATATTTGGTATCACCGCATTCAGAATCACCCGATCTATCAATATAAAACAAAAATTAACCTGATTGCTAAACGGCATAATGAGAGAAAAAAAGTAAAAACGCCAGAATTACATTTTTTGTGTCGCCGCAACATTGTATTAAAATGCAATAACGGGTGATCAAAAGATTGGTATCTGCACCAAAATGATTAAAAACATCAGCTCGGCATGCAAAAAATAAGCCCTTACCCGATTCGAGATCACGAAATATAGAGACGCTACGGGTATCGGAAAATGGTGCAATTAATTATTAACAGATTTTGGATTTTTTTTTTCACCACCTAAATAAAAATAACCTATACATGTTTGGTGTCTATCAACTCGCAATGACCTGCAGAATCATAGTGGCAGGTCAGTTTTAGCATTTAGTTATCATGGTAAAAACAACTGTGGGATTGCACTTTTTTTGCATTTTCACCGCACTTGGATTTTTTCCCGCTTTCCAGTGCACGATATGTTAAATCCAACGATGCTGTTCAAAAATACAACTCGTTCCGCAAAAACAAGCCCTCATATGGCCATTTTGACCAAAAAATAAAAAAGTTAGGGCTCTGGGAAGAAGGGGAGCAAAAAATGAAAATGCAAAACCAAAAATACTTCTGATCGTTAAGGGGTTAAAATCCCCCATAATAAGAACCATGTTATTATTTGCTGCCTTTTTAATTTGATGCAGCATTTCCTCCTCTAGATATTCAGCTCTATTAGGGGGCTTGTAGCAAACTCCGATTTGCAGCTTTCCATTGTTGCCATCCCCTTGTACATTTACCTGTACCGACTCTACATTTTCTCAGCTCCTCTCAATGTTATCATTAAGCCCAGGTCTTAAGTTAGATTTAATAAAAATACACAGTCCTCCACTTTTTCTGTGTTTCCTTTCCTTTCTAAATGTAGTGTTACCCTCTTTGTTTATCATTCAGTCATAGCTTTTGTCCAGTAAGGTTTCCGTAATCCCCACCACATCATATTCCATGGCTGACATAAGAGTCTTCAGTCCGTTTATTTTGTTTGCAAGACTTATTGCATTTCTCAGAAGATATTTAATACTATTAGCAAATGTAGTGTAACCCTCTACGTTTGTCATCCAGTCATGGCTTTCATCCAGCCATATTTCTGTAATACCCACTACATTGTATTCTGTGGCTGACTTAAGAATCTCCAGTTCTTTTATTTTGTTTGCAAGACTTCTTGCATTTGCCAGAAAACATGTAATACTATTAACACATTTATTACTCCTTCTCACCTCCTTATGTTCCTTGCATGTCCCAGCTCCCCTAAATTACTGACCTCTACAGTCTCATTCACTCTATTTAATCTATCGATCCCTTTTTACCACAACTACCCTCCCTCCATCCTGATCTTAGCTTAAAAGCTCCTCAATTCGTCTGACCAGTTTTTTCCCAAGCACAGCTGCACCCTCCCCTTTAAGGTGCAACCCATCCATACGTAGAGCCTGTAGCTGACAGAGAAGGCAGCCCAGTTCTCCATGAACCCAAACCCTTCCTTCCTACACCAAATTCTAAGGCTAGGTTCACATTGCGTCAAGTACATGGCGTTAAACGGATCCGATAAACGCATCTACAGAAAAGGAGCCAAATTTGTGTAAAAATCGTCGTCACGGTAACACTTGCGTTAACGCATGTGATCGCGTTTTTCTCATTTGGATGTCCGTTAGCGAAGTATCCGTATGTCTGCGTTTGTCACTGTCAATAAGTTGTTCTTTTTTTTTTTCCTTTTGTCAGCGTCGGGTGTGGGTGCTGTTATGATCCGGTGACCTTGGAGCCGCATGAAACTTTCTCTGGAGTAGGTGGAAACTGTACTGACCGCAAATCCTAAACTAACACCGCAACTAGAAGTAGCCGTGGGGTGTGCCTAACAAACCCTAGACACCTCGACACAGCCGGAGGACTAAATACCCCTATAGATGGAAATAGGAATTCTACCTTGCCTCAGAGCAGAACCCCAAAGGATAGGCAGCCCCCCACGAATATTGACTGTGAGTAGGAGAGGAAAGACACATGCAGGCAGAAAACAGGATTTAGCAAAAGAGGCCACTCTAGCTAAATAGGAAAGGATAGGACAGAATACTAAGCGGTCAGTATTAAAACCCTTCCAATAATATCCACAGCAGATAATACAAAAAATTACACCATCTAACTAAAGACGTGGAACGTATATCTGCAACTCCTGAGAATCCAACAAGACTGAGAAAATACTGACACAATCTAAGCTGGACAAGAAAAAACAAATGAATAGCACTGAATTATCAAGCACACAGCATGTGTGCCACAGAAACAAAACCAAACACTTATCTTTGCTGATTTGGCAGCAAGGCAGGAGGAACCAGACAGAGGTCCAACACCTCCCAACAACCATGGACAACTGGCAAGGACTAATGAATCCTGCACACCTAAATACCCCAGTCAGAACTGCAATCAGCAGATACACCTGACCAGGACTGCAACCCAGGGACAACTGCATTACCACCTACAACCACTGGAGGGAGCCCAAAAGCAGAATTCACAACAGGGTGCATACACATTCTCCATTTTGAAAGCATTGAGTGAACGTCTGCTAGCAAGATGTTTGTGTCACGTGCAGTAGGCCTCAGGAGAAATGTGTGGGTGGGATATTCCTCCTTTAATGGCCGAAATCAGATTTCCTGTCACATGACCACATGGACCACCCTCAAACGCTAATAAAACGTGTGGTTCTATTTGGAAATTTTTCATGATTTGCGTCTGGCTGCGTTTGCCATAGCCTTCTATGGCAGAATGAACGCTTCCGTTAGTATTACGTTAGCTTGGCCAGACCCGAAAACGCTGCAAGCCGTGTTCCAAGGTCCGTCAGAAAAAAACGTTATGTGACAAACGCATGCCAATTTTGGCATGTGTCACGATGCGTCAGAGAATGCAAGTCTATGGGCGTCTTAGTATGTGCGTTATATTGCATTTTCAGTACTTAAAAACGTGTCCGTTAGATGGACTCACCTAGCGCAATGTGAACCTAGCCTAAGCCACTTATTTATCTACCTAAGCCCATGTTCAAGCAGTATGAATCTAATTACAGATTCCGTTTAAGAGAAGTTCTAAATTTCCAAAGAAGACAAAGAAGAAGAAGGGGAAGAGGATGAAGGGATTCAAGGGTAAAGCCAATGCTAAAGAAGATATAGGGTTTGTACTCCATAGTGGTCTGCCCACGTGCAAAGATAGGATTTTGAATACGTTTTTGCATTTTCTTAAACTATGATGCAATAGTGAAAGTTTTAGCAAATTATTACAAATGATCAATGCCATTGCTGATATAAAATGTGTCACCTCTTAGTTTTTTTAGTTATATGGTGCTTCAGAATTTTTTTTCTATCCATTACCAAGTAACAGTATGTGCTGCAACCTAATAAATATCTTAAAAAAGAGCACATGAATATTCAAACTTTTCTCATGCGCCTATTAGGTTGATTACATGATATTCTTAAAAATTATCATTATGATTAATATTATTTATAGCAGTTTGCCAATAGCCTGTAGTGTATCCTTCATTAAAATAGTTAATAAACATTATCATATGGCTCTGGAGTTGATGAACACCATCTGTTAAATTGTTCCTTTTTAAACTGTACTTTAAGGTAATGCATATTCTGCACTAAATATACCCCAGTAGAATCTTGTGGAAATAAATGCCTTTCTTTAAAAGTTCCTGACAGCGGCAGGCATCTATCTTTATTAATCCCCAAATGATTTAATCAAAACACTGTTTACACAGGATATCCAGGCAGCAGCCCTTTCATTACAAAATGCCAATCTTCTGCAGAGAATGGCAGAGATGTAGACAAATAAACATGTGCAGGGGGATTTCATTTAAAAGTCAGCAAATCAGAAAATGTTCTTAATCTCTTGTGTGGTAAGAGCAGGCACAACGGATCATCCATAATATATGTATATAGACAAGGTGGGTGAACTAACAATTGTCTGGCTTTATCATCAGACAGATCAGTTATTAAAATGGAAAAAGGATAATTGCATTTTTTTTGTAAAAAATTACTAACACATAAGTTCATGGTATTATTATGGGTGATGCTGGGTCATTATGAGTGCCTAATGTATTAAGTTGACCTTGTATAAAGTTTCACTTAGGATTGGTTAGCAAGACAAAAATGGAAATTATGTTGGCTTCATAAAGTTCGGGCAGAATATATTTAAAAAAAATCTGTTTAATGTAAGGGCCCTATATGGGGCATTTGTTTGCAATTATACAGTGCAAATCTAGATTTGAGGTGATCAACTGGGTCAAGTATGACGGTCTAGTTGCTAGTAATATATTGCCTGCTATACCATCTATTTAAAGATAGGCTGCCAGTTTTCTTCCCATGTCACTTTGGTCTGTCCCTTAACAGTCTGTCCAATCACTGCTGACTGTATCAGACTTTGTCACACCATTTTGAGAAGGGGAATAGTAACACCCAGTTGTCAATTGAGTCATACATTATTAGGAGCAATTACAAATGAGTGGCACAATGTTATCAAAATAGATGCTCCAAAATTATTTCTTTGGGGAATACAGTCCCAATAACCAGTCCTCCTCCATTACTCCTTGGCACTACCACATGGAGTACTATGTCCAGTTTTGGGCACCGGTGCTCAGGAAGGATATAATGGAACTAGAGAGAGTACAAAGGAGGGCAACAAAATTAATAAAGGGGATGGGAAAACTACAATACCCAGATAGATTAGCGAAATTAGGATTATTTAGTCTAGAAAAAAGACGACTGAGGGGCGATCTAATAACCATGTATAAGTATATAAGGGGACAATACAAATATCTCGCTGAGGATCTGTTTATACCAAGGAAGGTGACGGGCACAAGGGGGCATTCTTTGCGTCTGGAGGAGAGAAGGTTTTTCCACCAACATAGAAGAGGATTCTTTACTGTTAGGGCAGTGAGAATGTGGAATTGCTTGCCTGAGGAGGTGGTGATGGCGAACTCAGTCGAGGGGTTCAAGAGAGGCCTGGATGTCTACCTGGAGCATAACAATATTGTATCATACAATTATTAGGTTCTGTAGAAGGACGTAGATCTGGGGATTTATTATGATGGAATATAGGCTAAACTGGATGGACAAATGTCTTTTTTCGGCCTTACTAACTATGTTACTATGTTACTATGTAATTCTTACCACCTGACATTGTGGATCAGAGGCACACCCAGGGGGTGGGGCAATGTTACTGGAACCCCAGACATCCTGATGATTTATTTTTTTAAGTTGCCGAGTGTCAGGCATAGACTCTAAACAACACCAATTTTGTCAATTACATCCGTGTATTTAATCCTTGTATACAATTAAGTATAACAGCCATACTACAAATAATTAGTTCCTTGTGTTGTATGTCCAACACTTAGTATAGGTAGGCAGAGCAAAGTAACATGAGTTCTTTGGAATCTTGAAGGGATATTAATCAGAATGACCATTAACCAGAATCTTTCGCAATCATGTCAGGTAACAGCTGCCAGACAGAGGTTGATTATAAAGAACCTAGACATGTTTGGTGTCTCTGAACTCGTAATGACCTGGAAAATCATAATGACTGGTCAGTTTTAGCATTTAGTGAACCTAGCAAAAAAGCCAAACAAAAAACAAGTGTGGGATTGCACTTTTTTTTGCAATTTCACCGCACTTGGATTTTTTTTCCCATTTTCTAGTACAAGACATAGTAATGATGTCATTCAAAAGAACAACTCATAGCGCAAAAAATAAGCCCTCAAAAAGTTATGGCTCTGGGAAGGAGGGGAGTGAAAAACAAAAAAGTAAAAAGCAAAGCAAAACTGAAAAAAGCTCTGGGGGTTAAGGGGTCGTACAATGTTTCTGGCAAACATATATGAAAGTCTCATAACAGACAATTTCTCTTCACATACAGTTGTGGCCAAAAGTATTGACACCACTGCAATTCTGTCAGATAATACTCAGTTTCTTCCTGAAAATGATTGCAAACACAAATTCTTTGGTATTATTATTTTCACTTGATTTGTCTTAAATGAAAAAACACAAAAGAGAGTGAAGCAAAAAGCAAAACATTGATCATTTCACACAAAACTCCAAAAATGGGCCAGACAAAAGTATTGGCACCCTCAGCCTAATACTTGGTTGCACAACCTATAGCCAAAATAACTGCGACCAACCGCTTCCGGTAACCATCAATGAGTTTCTTACAATGCTCTGCTGAAATTTTAGACCATTCTTCTTTGGCAAACTGCTCCAGGCCCCTGATATTTGAAGGGTGCCTTCTCCAAACTGCCATTTTTAGATCTCTCCACAGGTGTTCTATAGGATCCAGGTCTGGATTCATTGCTGGCCACCTTAGAAGTCTCCAGTGCTTTCTCTCAAACCATTTTTTTTTAGTGCTTTTTGAAGTGTGTTTTGAGTCATTGCCCTGCTGGAAGACCCATGACCTCAGAAGGAGACCCAGCTTTCTCACACTGGGCCCTACATTATGCTGCAAAATTTGTTGGTAGTTTTCAGACTTCATAAAGCCATGCACACGGTCAAGCAGTCCAGTGCCAGAGGCAGCAAAGCAACCCCAAAACATCAGGGAACCTCCGCCATGTTTGACTGTAGGGACCATGTTCTTTTCTTTGAATGCATCTTTTTCTCCTGTAAATTCTATGCTGATGCCTTTGCCCAAAAAGCTCTACTTTTGTCTCATCTGACCAGAGAACATTCTTCCAAAACGTTTTAGGCTTTTTCAGGTAAGTTTTGGCAAACTCCAGCCTGGCTTTTTTATGTCTCGGGGGAAAGAAGTGGGGTCTTCCTGGGTCTCCTACCATACAGTCCCTTTTCATTCAGACACCGACGGATAGTACGGGTTGACCCTGTTGTACCCTCGGGCTGCAGGGCAGCTTGAACTTGTTTGGATGTTAGTCGAGGTTCTTATCCAACATCCGCACAATCTTGCGCTGAAATCTCTTGTCAATTTTTCTTTTCCGTCCACATCTAGGGAGTTTAGCCACTTCGCCATGGGCTTTAAACTTCTTGATGACACTGTGCACAGTAGACACAGGAACATTCAGGTCTTTGGAGATGGAATTGTAGCCTTGAGATTGCTCATGCTTCCTCACAATTTGGTTTCTCAAGTCCTCAGACAGTTCTTTGGTCTTCGTTCTTTTCTCCATGCTCAATGTGGTACACACAAGAACACAGGATAGAGGTTGAATCAACTTTAATCCATGTCAACTGGCTGCAAGTGTGATTTAGTTATTGCCAACACCTGTTAAGTGCCACAGGTAAGTTACAGGTGCTGTTAATTACACAAATTAGAGAAGCATCACATGATTTTTCGAACAGTGCCAATACTTTTGTCCACCCCCTTTTTTATGTTTGGTGTGGAATTATATCCAATTTGGCTTTAGGACAATTCTTTTTGTGTTTTTTCATTTAAGACAAATTAAATAAAGATAATAATACCAAAGAATTTGTGTTTGCAATCATTTTCAGGAAGAAACTGAGTATTATTTGACAGAATTGCAGGTGTGTCAATACTTTTGGCCACAAGTGCTTTTGGCCTTACACAGAGTAGCACTATACCTTCATCATGTAGTGAGAGGGAGGGGTGTGAGTTCTAGGCTGTGGGCTCTCTCACACTCTTATTTTGAGGCAACAATGATCCCTCTTGGCTATCCTGTGCCTCCAGCAGTCACTGGTCTTGGCAGCTTATCTTAATTCAGTTTGACAGGAGACTCTCTGACACTTTCTCCTGCAGAACCCCTACACAACAACAACTTTCCCAGAATCCACTGGGGCTGTGCTAATCACTCCCTGTTTCTTGCAACCATTTTAACCCATCTAACTGCTGGATGATTCTAAATCATCAATGCAGTTTCTACTTGTCACACCTGCCTTGTCGCCTTCTTTATGCTGATGCTGCCAACACAATGATGGCTTGAGCCACTAGCATTATTCAGCAGGAGAACAGCTACAATATGGCGCCATGCAGAAATGTTGAGTGGGAGGTGAGAGTTTCTTGTATTATTCAGGAGGCACAATGACTTAATTCTTCTGTAAAGAAGAACTGTGCACTCGTTTTTTTTTAAGAGATCCAGCAGATATTTTATTTTTATCAACAATCCAAGATTATTCACAGTACTTTGATCTCATATACAAATCACCAAAAAGGACATCAAATTCAAAAAACATCACAGAATAAAGTGAGCAGTACTAAAAAACACCGGGTCACAATGCCAATGTACTAGCAGGATGCAGCTATCCACCATTATAAAAGCTGAGGCAGCACAGGTGCAAAATACAGATGAAACAACCAGCCATAAACCTATCATTCATTTAGAGGTGGTTGCCTAGTATTATAAATACAGCAAATGTTTTATTTAATTTTATCAATAACAGCGGTGAGCGAACCCGAACTGGAAAATTTGGGGTCCATTAGCAAACCTCGAACATGGACTTTTTACTGTACGTCCACTTTCCTGTTCGGGTTCGCCAGTCTACTAAAGTTTGTTGAAAGACTGCAGAGCAGCCAATCAACATGCTTTTAAACTATTGGGCACTTCCGGAGCCATCACAGCCATACCAAGAATTGGCATGGCTGTAACTGGCCAGTGCAGCACGTGACCTGGCCTGCGTAAAGGCTGGATCACGAATGTGTGTACTCTGCAACCCATATCTGTGATAGCAGTGTTGTAAAAACCACTGTGTGTACTCTGCAAACCCATCTGTCAGAGTCATGGGCGGACATACCACATGTGAAGCCTGAGCGGCTGCATTGGGGCCCGGAGGTGGAGGGGGGCCCCTGCAGGGTGGCTAATAATGAGGGCAATCTGGCTCCTGGCCAGATTGCCCTCATATGCAGGGGGCAGGGAGAGAAATGATGGAGGTGGTGGAATGGGCAATGATGGGGGTGATGGGGAGAAGGAAATGATGGTGGTAGTGGAAAAGACAATGAAGGGAGTGATGGGGAAGGAGGCAATTAGGTCAGGGACCCATCTGATTCATTAGATTACCTTGACGTTTGGAGGATGGGCTCACATTTTTTGGCCAAATTTTGTGATAATCATCTCATGTGTTTTAGAATACATTTCACAAGCCATTATGCTATTCACATTTCATGTATCACACATTCATTTGCTTTAGTACAATTGAGTGCAGACATTTATCTATTTGCTATGTAAATTGTTTTTGGTTATGCACCAGTTCAGACTAGTTCTCTGTCAGTCAGTTTACAATTACTTAAGGGGATATGTCATGGCGGCGGCGACCCGGTCCGTGGCCCTGGGAGCCCATGTTAAAGGGATTGTCTTTAAAGGGGTTTTGAATAAAGTTTGTGTTTGTAACACCACCTGTGGTATTGGGTCAGTGGGGACCGACGCTGTTTAAAGAGGTCCTCTGGGGTGATGTTATCGCAGCTAGGATGGTATAACTTCCCACAGGTGAAGTAGGTCCCCAGGGCTCCCGGTGTATAGATGAGGATGATGAGTGGTGCAGTAAAGAACGGAGGACACAGGTATGCTGTCTCTTTACCTGGTTTACTGAAGGCTTCAGGCAACCGCAGTCCAGGGCATCAGATCACAGGTACAGGCAGGGTCCAGCCGGCTTGGAAGCGAATTCAGAGTCCCCTTTAACAGGTAGAGTTAAAAGCCTTCCTTCCTTGCTGCCTGTGGCTTCTATCAAGGTCCTCACAGATCTCTCTGTCCTCCATAAAGATGGGACACTAACCCGTATGACACGTGGCTCGAGCCTTTTAACAGGGTCTCTATCACGACCCAGGCTGTATGCGCCACTGTGTCTCCTGGGTATTAGGGGGGACAGGTTACGTGTAGTTCAGCTGTCCTGCCGGTTTCTGCTGTAAGTCTTGGAGTCCCTCACAACCTCGGTCTTCTGGCTACCGGTATCTGCACTTTGCAGGGAGGTAGCCCAATTGCAGCTATCCTCCCCAGTTGTCACTCGCCTGTGCTTCACTCTCCTACACACTCACTACAAGCTGTTCTTTCCTTCTGTATATCACTATCCAGGAGCTGCTGCACGGCCCCTCACACGTTTCCCTGCCTCAGACTGCACCAGTCTGCTGTCTGGCACTCACTGTCTGACTTTCCCTCCAGACCAGAATATAAATATATATAGGGGAGCCACCCATAAGCTGGATCAGAGCTCCCCCTTCTGGCCTGGAGTGTGAACATGTTAATGTTTGTGTATACCTGATAGAGAAGATCTTCCCTCACTTCCAAGCGTCACATCACTCTCCCTGTGAGGAAAGCAATGCCACTGTCAACCAGGACCCTGGGGTGTCACACTAACATATTCTGCAGTGCTTTACAGTTTGCACACATTATCATTGCTGTCCCCAATGGGGCTCAAAATCTAAATTCCCTATCAGTATGTCTTTGGAATTTGGGAGTAAACCGGAGGAAACCCACTCAAACACAGGGAGAACATACAAACTCCTTGCAGATGTTGTCCTTGGTGGGATTCCAAAGACATACTGATAGGGAATTTAGATTGTGAGCCCCAACGGGGACAGCGATGATAATGTGTGCAAAACTGTAAAGCGCTGCGGAATATGTTAGCGCTATATAAAAATAAAGATTATTATTATTATTTGGACCCAGGACTCCAGTGCTGCAAGGCTGCAGTGCTAACCACTGAGTCATCGTGCCGCCCTGTTTAAATATATTGCTAATTATTAAAATATTCTGACTCCATAACTAAGCTGAGTGTGTGGAGCGATTGAGAGACCGTTTCTGTAGCTTTCTATGTACCGTTACTCACTAAGTGATTTCATGAGATTGCTGAAACTTGACTGCAGGAGGCATGTGAGAAGATTCCAGATGAAATTTTATTTTACAGATGAATCCTTGGAGTTATGTACAATTACAGTAAAATATACATCTCAAGGCAGGGATTTACAATGCACGAATAGAACAAAATATACAATTGTATGCACTACATAATTGTGCCTAATCTGTATCCCATATGGACAAAAAATTGTGGACAATTCGGAGATATAAATACAAGAAAAAAGAGAAAACAAACCGAACTCAAGCCCAAATCAATAGATAAATATTTATTTAAGGGGTAGAGTACACCTTTTATGTAGTAGGGGGAAAGAAACCAAAAAGAAAGCACTAAAACCAGGAGACGAAAAATATTTAAACAAAATAGGTATACAAATGGCTGCACAAAATAGATTTGACCAAAAACAGTCCAAAAAATGTGAGTAGGTAATTAGGATATTATTACGTACATATTAATAAATAAATAAATAAATATACATATAAATACACGCAGTACAAAAATAATGTATGAAAAAATGGCCTAATAAGTAAAAGTGCATGTGCAAAAATAGTATATACTATATTAAGAAGTACTGAAAGACCACCTAAACACTAAAGTGCATATGGTACTAGTGTGTTGAAAACATGGACATATGTGTTTTTTTGAATGTAGTTCCAAAAATGTGCAAGTGAACAGCCACTAGGGGTAAGGAGATGGCCAGATACAGGTAGATGCGCTAAAGTATTAGTAATTATACAAATAATGTTTCCCAGATGCAGGAATAATACAATCACCCGAGTACAATTTGTCCTGAGTACGCCAATAACCCACATGTGGGGGTAAACCACTGTTTGGGCGCATGGCAGAGCTCGGAAGCGAAGGAGCGCCATTTGACTTTTCAATGCAAAATTGACTGGAATTGAGATGGGACGCCATGTTTCGTTTGGAGAGCCCCTGATGTGCCTAAACATTGAAACCCCCCACAAGTGACACCATTTTGGAAAGTAGACCCCCTAAGGAACTTATCTAGAGGTGTGGTGAGCACTTTGACCCACCAAGTGCTTCACAGAAGTTTATAATGTAGAACCGTAAAAATAAAAAATCATATTTTTTCACAATAATTATCTTTTCACCACCAATTTTTTATTTTCCCAAGGGTAAGAGAAGAAATTGGACCCCAAAAGTTGTTGTACAATTTGTCCTGAGAACGCTGATAGCCCATATGTGGGGGTAAACCACTGTTTGGGCGGATGGGAGAGCTCGGAAGGGAAGGAGCGCCGATTGACTTTTCAATGCAAAATTGACAGGAATTGAGATGGGATGCCATGTTGCGTTTGAAGAGCCACTGATGTGCCTAAACATTGAAACCCCCCACAAGTGACACCATTTTGGAAAGTAGACCCCCTAAGGAACTTATCTAGAGGTGTGGTGAGCACTTTGACCCACCAAGTGCTTCACAGAAGTTTATAATGCAGAGCCGTAAAAATAAAACAAAATTTTTTTCCCACAAAAATTATTTTTTTAGCCCCCAGTTTTGTATTTTCCTAAGGGTAACAGGAGAAATTGGACCCCAAAATTTGTTGCCCAATTTGTCCTGAGTGCGATGATACACCATATGTGGGGGGAACCACTGTTTGGGCACATGGGAGGGCTCGGAAGGGAAGGAGTGCCATTTGAATGCAGACTTAGATGGAATGGTCTGCAGGTGTCACATTGCGTTTGCAGAGCCCCTAATGTACCTAAACAGTAGAAACCCCCCACAAGTGACCATTTTGGAAAGTAGACCTTCTTAGGAACTTATCTAGATGTGTGCTGAGCGCTTTGACCCACCAAGGGCTTCACAGAAGTTTATAATGGAGAGCCGTAAAAATAAAACAAAAATTTTTTCCCACAAAAATTATTTTTTAGCCCCCAGTTTTGTATTTTCCCGAGGGTAACAGGAGAAATTGGACCCCACAATTTGTTGTCCAATTTGTCCTGAGTGCGCTGATACCCCATATGTGGGGGGGAACCACTGTTTGGGCGCATGGGAGGGCTCGGAAGGGAAGGAGCTCCATTTGGAATGAGGACTTAGATGGAATGGTCTGCAGGTGTCACATTGCATTTGCAGAGCCCCTAATGTACCTAAACAGTAGAAACCCCCCATAAGTGACCATTTTGGAAACTAGACTCCCTAAGGAACTCATCTAGATGTATTGTGATAGCTTTGAACCCCCAAGTGTTTCACTACAGTTTGTAACGCAGAGCCGTGAAAATTAAAAAAAAAAATCTTTCCCCCCAAAATTATTTTTTAGCCCCCAGTTTTGTATTTTCCCGAGGGTAAGAGGAGAAATTCGACCCCAAAAGTTGTTGTCCAATTTGTCCTGAGTACGCCGATACCCCGTATGTTGGGGGGAACCACCGTTTGAGCGCATGGCAGAGCTCGGAAGGGAAGGAGCGCCATTTGGAATGCAGACTTAGATGGAATGGTCTGCAGGCGTCACATTGCGTTTGCAGAACCCCTAATGTACCTAAACAGTAGAAACCCCCCACAAGTGACCTCATATTGGAAACTAGACCCCCCAGGGAACTAATCTAGATGTGTTGTGAGAACTTTGAACCCCCAAGTGTTTCACTACAGTTTATAACGCAGAGCCGTGAAAATAAAAAAAACTTTTTTTTTCCCACAAAAATTATTTTTTAGCCCCCAGTTTTGTATTTTCCCAAGGGTAACAGGAGAATTTGGACCCCAAAAGTTGTTGTCCTATTTGTCCTGAGTACGCTGATACCCCATATGTTGGGGTACACCCCTGTTTGGGCACACGGGAGAGCTCGGAAGGGAAGAAGCACTGTTTTACTTTTTCAACGCAGAATTGGCTGGAATTGAGATCGGACGCCATGTCGCGTTTGGAGAGCCCCTGATGTGCCTAAACAGTGGAAACCCCACAATTATAACTGAAACCCTAATCCAAACACACCCCTAACCCTAATCCCAATGGTAACCCTAACCACACCTCTAACCTAGACACACCCCTAATCCTAATCCCAACCGCAAATGTAATCCAAACCCTAAATTTAGCCCCAACCCTAACTGTAGCCTTAACCCTAACCCTAGCCCCAACCCTAGCCCTAACCCTAGCCCTAACCCTAGCCCCAACCCTAACCCTAGCCCTAACCCTAGCCCTAACCCTAGCCCTAACTCTAACCCTAGCCCTAACCCTAGCCCTAACCCTAACCCTAGCCCTAACCCTAGCCCTAATCCTAGCCCTAACCCTAACCCTAGCCCTAACCCTAGCCCTAACCCTAATGGGAAAATGGAAATAAATACATTTTTTTAAATTTTTCCCTAACTAAGGGGGTGATGAAGGGGGGTTTGAATTACTTTTATAGCGGGTTTTTTAGCAGATTTTTATGATTGGCAGCCGTCACACACTGAAAGACGCTTTTTATTGCAAAAAATATTTTTTGCGTTACCACATTTTGAGAGCTATAATTTTTCCATATTTTGGTCCACAGAGTCATGTGAGGTCTTGTTTTTTGCGGGACGAGTTGACGTTTTTATTGGTAACATTTTCGGGCACGTGACATTTTTTGATCGCTTTTTATTCCGATTTTTGTGAGGCAGAATGACCAAAAACCAGCTATTCATGAAATTATTTTGGGGGAGGCGTTTATACCGTTCCGCGTTTGGTAAAATTGATAAAGCAGTTTTATTCTTCGGGTCAGTACGATTACAGCGACACCTCATTTATATCATTTTTTTATGTTTTGGCGCTTTTACACGATAAAAACTATTTTATAGAAAAAATAATTATTTTTGCATCGCTTTATTCTCAGGACTATAACTTTTTTATTTTTTTGCTGATGATGCTGTATGGCGGCTCGTTTTTTGCTGGACAAGATGACGTTTTTAGCGGTACCATGGCTATTTATATCTGTCTTTTTGATCGCGTGTTATTCCACTTTTTGTTCGGCGGTATGATAATAAAGCGTTGTTTTTTGCCTCGTTTTTTTTTTTTTCCTTACGGTGTTTACTGAAGGGGTTAACTAGTGGGCCAGTTTTATAGGTCGGGTCGTTACGGACGCGGAGATACTAAATATGTGTACATTTATTGTTTTGTTTTTTTATTTAGATAAAGAAATGTATTTATGGGAATAATATTTTTTTTTTCATTATTTTGGAATTTTTTTTTTTTTTTTTTTTTACACATTTGAAAATTTTTTTTTTTACTTTTTTACTTTGTCCCAGGGGGGGACATCACAGATCGGTGATCTGACGGTGTGCACAGCACTCTGTCAGATCACCGATCTGATAGCAGTGCAGGCTGCTTCACAGTGCCTGCTCTGAGCAGGCTCTGTGAAGCCACCTCCCTCCCTGCAGGACCCGGATCCGCGGCCATCTTGGATACGGGGCTCAAGCAGGGAGGGAGGTGAGGAGACCCTCGCAGCAACGCGATCACATCGCGTTGCTGCGGGGGGCTCAGGGAAGCCCGCAGGGAGCTTCCTCCCTGCGCGATGCTTCCCTGCACCGCCGGCACATCGCGATCATCTTTGATCGTGGTGTGCCAGGGGTTAATGTGCCGGGGGCGGTACGTGACCGCTCCTGGCACATAGTGCCGGATGTCAGCTGCGATAGGCAGCTGACACCCGGCCACGATCGGCGGCGCTCCCCCCGTGAGCACCGCCGATCGCGCTGGACGTACTATCCCGTCCATGGTCATAGGGGCCCACCCCACCTCGACGGGATAGTACGTCCCATGTCAGAAAGGGGTTAACAACGCTTACATACAGAATGAGGAAGAAGATGCGTTTGGTTACTGACATCAGAGCTTCATCACAGCCATATGGAAAGAGAAAGGACACTTTCTAAAAGTGGTATACACTATTGCAGTGGTCCCCAACTCCAGGCCTCGAGGGCCGCCAACAGTGCAGGTTTTCAGGATTTCCTTAGTATTGCACAGGGGTTGGAATCATCACCTGTGCAGATGATCACATTACCACCGATGCAATACTAAAGAAATCCTGAAAACCTGCACTGTTGGCGGCCCTCGAGGCCTGGAGTTGGGGACCACTGCACGGTAGCATAACAACAGCACAGTTATAATATAAATATTGTCTGTATGATTCCTAAATCATGGGACATGACAGAAGATGGACTACGTGTTGAAAGGGGATTTTCCTTAGTGTAATTGTTAGGGGTCGAGTTCCTGCCTCTGCACAGGGGAATCTCGGGCCATCTCCGAAGCGGTCTCCCATTCTTCTCCTGCCACAGTGGAGCCTGCTCAGCAGAGACGTCGATCCCAGCGTCTCGCTCAGTCTGACTCTGTGCTAAGAGTTACTGCTGCATTTTCTGCTTCTGCCATTGAAGTCAGTGCTGGGCAGCGGCGAGCAGACGCTTCTGGGACTAAATTCTGCTTTTCACTTTCTGAGCATGCCCAGAGTAAGATCTCTCAGTGGAGATCGAGGGTCACATGATCAGATACTGCAGCTAAGGTCATTGGTCCTTCTTGGAAGGTCCTTGTAGGTGCTAGAACTAAGTCCTTCTTTGCACTCTGAGCATGCCCAGGGCAAGATCTCTCAGTGGAGATCTGGGGTCACATGCTCAGGTACTGCAGCAACTCCATTGGTCCTTTTTTAAAGGTCCTAAACGTGCTTCAACTATTTAAGGCTTGCATGGCTGCACGGCCATGCGCTAGTATTGTCTTTTGTTATGTGCTTTGCGCCAGTGTGGTCACGTGAGAGTGTGTTCAGGGACCCGGCTGAAATAAGCCCCTAGAATACTGGCTCCTCCGACGAGGAGTTTTGTGTACATGCGTGACCACTGACTGCTCTCTGTTTGGGCAGCTAGCCTGTGCCTCTGTGGAGTCTAACAGAGCACAGTGCTTCTCTTTCTCGGCTACTCGGTGAATTAACTGAGTTAGTCTATACCGCCATATAGTACCGCTGTTTGCTAGCAGCAGGTACTCCTGCACGGTGGACCCCTGGCTGCGAACGCGCCAATATCAATAAAAACATCTCTATTTACTATACTGGAGAGCTTGTAACGTGGAGCAACTTGGAGCTTGTGGGCCCAAATTGTATTAGTTTTTTTAATATGGGGCAAATGGACCTTTTGGTGTTCCTCCAGAGCCCGACTGCAATTGCAACCCCTGCATTTATTATAGTTACACCCATTAAGCAATAGTTATATCTCCAGCACAAAAATAGTGATAGACCATGAATCTTACCTATATTTCATTGAATGGAATAAAAGAAGCAATCTCTGAAACCAGCTTAGCAATAGGCCCAAAACATCACTGCTCTAGAGGAGATCAGCATGGAGGAATGGGCCAACATACCACCAACAGTGTGTGCTAAACTTGTGAAGACTTGCAGAAAACATTTGACCTCTGTCATTGCTAACAAAGGATATATAACAAAATATTAAGATGAACTTTTGTTAATGACCACATACTTATTTTCCACCATAATTTGCAAAATAAATCTTGCCAAATCAGACAAGGTGATTTTCTGGATATGTTTTCTCATTTTGACTCTCACAGTAGAGTAGTGTTGAGCGATACCGTCCGATATTTGAAAATATCGGTATTGGATGGTATCGGCCGATATCCGAAAAATATCGGATATCGCCGATACCGATATCCGATACCAATACAAGTCAATGGGACACAAATATCGGAAGGTATCCTCTATGGTTCCCATGGTCTGAAGGAGAGGATACTCTCCTTCAGGCCCTGGGATCCATATTCATGTGTAAAATAAAGAATAAAAATAAAAAATATTGATATACTTACCCTTGGAGGCACCCTGGTTGTCACCGCTGCAACCGCCATGCTTCCCTTCCTAAGAATGAGCACATTAATGACCTTCAATGACGTCGCGGCTTGTGATTGGTCGCATGAGCGGTCACGTTTATTCTTTATTTTACACATGAATCTTAATCCCGATACCGATTCCCGATATCACAAAAATATCGGAACTCGGTATCGGAATTCCGATACCGCAAATATCGGCCGATACCCGATACTTGCGGTATCGGAATGCTCAACACTAATTACAAGTCTCTCATCTTTTTAAGTGGGAGAACTTGCACAATTGGTGGCTGACTAAATACTTTTTTTTCCCACTGTATTGCTCCATACAGTATTATGGGCCCTATATAATGCTCTATACACTATAATGGCCCCATATAATGCTTCATACAGTATAAAGCGTCCCATATATTGCTCCATACAGTATAATGGCCCCACACAGTGCTCCAGACAGAATAATGACCCCATATATTGCTCCATACAGTATAATGGGCCCCATATATTGCTCCATACAGTATAATGAGCCCCATATATTGCTCCATACAGTGTAATAGGCCCCATATATTGCTCCATACAGTATTATGGGCTCCATATATGCTGCATACCGTATTATGGGCCCCATATATTGCTCCATACAGCAATATTGTCCCCATATATTGCTCCATACAGCAATATTGTCCCCATATATTGCTCTATACAGTATAGTGGTCCCATATAATGCTCCATACAGAACAATGGGCCCCATATGATGCTCCATACATTATAATGGGTACCCCTAAATTCTCCATACAGTATAATGGCCCCATATAATGCTCCACACAGTACAATGTGCCTCACATAATGCTCCATACAGTATAAATGGAGTATATTGGGCCCCATATATTCCTCCATACAGTATAATAGGCCCCATAAAATGCTCTATATAGTATAATGGGCCTCATATATTGCTCCATACGGTATATAATGGGCCTCATATTTTGCTCCATACTGTATATAGTGGCCCTAAATAATGCTTTTTACAGTATGTTAGGCCACAAATAATGCTTCATATGTAAAAAAAATCAAATACTTACCTCTCCTGTTCCCCACAGCTTCGGTCTCCTCAGGGTCTTCTGACTCTCTGGAATGATCAGCACAGAGGGCATGATATAGTGCCCTGAGACATCATAGAGTCAAAACATGCTGAAGACACTGGAGCTGTGGGGAACGAGGAGAGTTGAGCACTAGAAGGGGTGCTGGTGCCAGTGCATGGCACCATGCTTCCCCAACTTACAGGCCCCATAGTGTGCCGGAGTTCCGGACAGTGAGTGTTCTCCCTATTCGGAGCACCAGGTGGTGTCGCTGGCCCAGGATAGAGAATTTAGATTTTGAGTTGTCCCAATGAGGACAGTGATGATTATGTAAGTGAAGCACTGTGGAATTAATAGTGCAAATAAAACAAGTAAAATAAATGAAGTACTGTAAATAAATAAGCTATGAATGCAGATATGTACATTTGGAAGTCAAACTAAATTTGCACAAGGATATAGATAACATTAGTAAACAAGGTATAAATCAAATATATATAGTAATCCATCTCCATAAGATCCCGTGCCAGATGCCGCCTCCTGTGTGACTCGCGGTATTGGCAGTGGAGCGATCCTGTGAATGCGCGTTGCTCTATTTTTAGAGTGCAGTTGTGCTGTGTGGCTGCTTCACAGCTGGTCGGTGACATGGCAGCAAGATATACTGTAAATGTTTTCCAGGAATGAACAGACGAGAGCGAGAACAACTGAGGCAGAAGATTCTTCTCAACAATTTGAGGAAAAAGAATAATATTTTAAAATGCAGAATCTTCTAATGCTACAAACCGTACTATGGGTGAACACAAGGGAAAATGTCTTGTACCATCCAATAACAGCTATATAACAGACTGCATGAATACATACATGTACAGCTTCTACTGAGACAGTATACTAATGTAAAGAACACAAATAAGGAAACATATAAGGACACTCAGTTGGTAACATAACATTTTATTGGTAAAAGAATAATACACCAAGAAATGAATGATAACAATAAAAAGAAGAACATATCGTCAAAATCTTATGTCAGCCTTCAAGATTTTCTGCGATATTCTGGAGCAAGCAGTGTTGTAGATATTTTGAAGTGGAAATATGTGATAATCGCCTACTTACACTGAGTATTTTTGGCCGGCAAACAGCTGATGGGTGGAATTTCCCTAAGAGCTCAAGCAGAAGAGCAAATACAGCTCTGGCAAAAATGAAGAGACCACCACATCAACGCCCTGTCATGGGCAGTCCATTCTCCAGACCCGAACAACATTGGAAACCTCTGGAATGTAATCAAGAGGATGATGGATAGTCACAAGCCATCAAACAAAGAAGAACTGCTGACATTTTTGCACCAGAAGTCGTGTGAAAGATTGGTGGAAAGCATGCCAAGATGTATGAAAGCTGTGATTAAGAAGCATGGTTATTCCACAAAATATTGATTTCTGAACCTTTCCTGAGTTAAAACATTAGTATTGTCATTTCTAAATGATTATAAACTTGTTTTCTTTGCATTATTGGAGGCCTGAAAGCACTGGGTTTTTTTTATTTTGACCATTTTTCTTTGTCCGGAAAAAAATACAAAATGTAATACTTGGAAATTCGGAGACATGTCAGAAGTTTATAGACTAAAAGAACAATTTACATTTTACTCAAAGAAATGCCTATAAAGAGAAAAATCAGACAAACTGAACATTTGGCAGTGGTGTCTTAATTATTGCCAGAGCTGTATATCGGACGAGTGCTATCCGATTTTAAATATAACATCTATCAATTTATTTTCCATCTATATATCTATCTAATACAAAAAAAGATGAAGACAGCACTCCTTCTTAGAAAAAAATATAGTGGTTTATTAGCCCACATAGGCTCCTGCGACGTTGCGGCTCAAGTTATCAGCCTTTCTCCAGCAATGTGAGTTGTGAGCAAGCAGAATATTTAACAACACATCCATAATAAATTGATTAAGACAATAAAGTGCATAAGTGCCATACAAATTTGTAAAGATGATTGCAATATATATGTATGCAATCAATATTTGACAAGTCACATAATAAAGGGCATTTTAGTAGATAATGTACAATAAAACATGCATGAACTTTGCAAAATACAATAATTAGTGATTCAGTGTCAGGTGTACAGAATTTGTGGCAGAACTCACCTCAATGAGCCAAATGTAAATGCGCCAAAACTCGGCTTCTAATAGGTCAATTTGCGCATGTCACAAGAAACAGGAAGAGCAGAAAAAGGTATGTCGGCTGTTCCGGCTCCCTGGGTACGATCACGTCACCAGCACCATCTTTGATATGGTAAGTACCAGTGTCCACGGTGCACATGACAATAGGATATCTCAATGAAATCGTCGCACTGGGTGAATCTACGTCACCAGCACCGTATTTGAACAGATACTGAGAGTTTTATCCTCTAATCAATTAACTCATAATGCACTAGCTCAATAGGCAACATATTGAAAACTCCCATACACACAAGAAAAACGCTAATGTGCACTGCAGCTTCTGATGAAATAGCATAATCATGCTTCACCAAATAAATGCTGCTAAAAAGGTTGAAATAATAATGGGAATAGGTGCCAAATATAAGACAGGCTGAAGGACACAAATATTGAAGCATTACCATACAAAAGAATGGGTAACACCCCCCATTTGCTGGGGCTGGTAAACCCATTTCCAGAAGAGCAAGGGGAGCAATATGCCCTGCTAAGAACCTACAGTCATGGCCAAAAGTTTTGAGAATGACACCAAAATTATATTTTCACATGATCTGCTGGCCTCTGGTTTTTATTAGTGTTTGTCTGATGTTTATATCCCATACAGAAATATAATTGCAATCATATTATGAGTACCAATAGGTTATATTGACAGTTAGAATGAGTTAATGCAGCAAGTCAATATTTGCAGTGTTGCCCCTTCTTCTTCTAGACCTCTGCAATTCTCCCTGGCATGCTCTCAATCAACTTCTGGACCAAATCCTGACTGATAGCAGTCCATTCTTGCATAATCAGTGCTTGCATTTTGCCAGAATTTGTTGGTTTTTGTTTGTCCACCCGTCTCTTGATGACTGACCACAAGTTCTCAATGGGATTAAGATCTGGGGAGTTTCCAGGCCATGGACCCAAAATCTCTATGTTTTGTTCCATGAGCCATTTAGTTATCACCTTTGCTTTATGGCAAGGTGCTCCACCATGCTGGAAAAGGCATTGTTGGGCGCCAAACTGCTCTTGGACGGTTGGAAGAAGTTGCTCTTGGAGGACATTCTGGTACCATTCTTTATTCATGGCTGTGTTTTTAGGCAAGACTGTGAGTGAGCCGATTCCCTTGGCTGAGAAGCAACCCCACACATGAATGGTTTCAGGATGCTTTACAGTTGGCATGAGACAAGACTGGTGGTATCGCTCACCTCTTCTTCTCCGAATAAGCTGTTTTCCAGATGTCCCAAACAATCGAAAAGGGGATTCATCAGAGAAAATGAGTTTGCCCCAGTCCTCAGCAGTCCACTCCCTGTACCTTTTGCAGAATATCAGTCAGTCCCTGATGTTTCTTCTGGAGAGAAGTGGCTTCTTTGCTGCCCTCCTTGAAACCAGGTCTTGCTCAAAGAGTCTCCGCCTCACAGTGCGTGCAGAAGCACTCACACCAGCCTGCTGCCATTCCTGAGCAAGCTCGGCACTGCTGGTAGTCCGATCCCGCAGCTGAAACAGTTTTAAGACACGGTCCAGGCACTTGCTGGTCTTTCTTGGGCGCCCTGGAGCCTTTTTGACAACAATGGAAGCTCTCTCCTTGAAGTTCTTGATGATGCAATAGATTGTTGACTGAGGTGCAATCTTTGTAGCTGCGATACTCTTCCCTGTTAGGCCATTTTTGTGCAGTGCAATGATGGCTGCACGTGTTTCTTTAGAGATAACCATGGTTAACTGAAGAGAAACAATGATACCAAGAACCAGCCTCCTTTTAAAGTGTCCAGTGATGCCATTCTTACTTTATCATGACTGATTGATCGCCAGTTCTGTCCTCATCAACACCCACACATGTGTTAATGGATCAAGCACTAAAACGATGTTAGCTGCTCCTTTTAAGGCAGGACTGCAATGATGTTGAAATGTGTTTTGGGGGTTAAAGTTCATTTTCTGGGCAAATATTGACTTTGCAAGTACAGTAATTGCTGTTAAGCTGATCACTCTTTGACATTCAGGAGTATATGCAAATTGCCATTACAAAAATGAAGCAGTAGACTTTGGAAAAATTAATATTTGTCTCATTCTCAATAGTTTTGGCCATGACTGTACTACTGAACCCTATTCCCTAATGTATATGGGGCTCATATAGCTCCCAAGATTCACAACCAAATGCCATTTGCGCTAGTTATAATGCACAAATAGAGGTATTTTATTAGGCGCTCTAAAACAAACAAAAAATGCAAAAAAGCAAAAAAATAAAAAAAGATCCCCAAATTTTTGTTTACAAAAAACTATATAAAAAAAATTTAAAAAAAGAATAAAGAGTGGCATGCATATAATTTTTAAAAAAAATAAAATTAATACTGCCAGAGGGACGGGAAATGTCACAAATGGAGTTCATGTTTCCAAGATCAGGAAAAAAAAGAAAAAAAGAACATTATTAACAAAGGATAAAAATCCTTTCCACACTACACAGGAGAAGGAAAACATCCGGGAATAAGCTACAGACAGGCATCACCATCACACAGCCAGATTAATCTTATACTCAACATTTAATCCCTTTGGGCGTAACGTATCTAGCGTATGAATCCACTGCAGCTCTTTGATTTTTAATAGCTTCACACGATTACCACCTCTCCTAAGAGGTGGTACGTGATCTTTAGTTCTAAATTTTAGATTTTTTTTTTTATTATGGCCACTCTCTACAAAATTCTTACACTGCAGTAAGTATCTAACAAATTCGGAATCACAAGTCAAATATTGCCTAATAGTATATTTTTGATTTGTCTGAAGGTGTAAAGCTTTGTTGTCCTTCAATATATGGGCACAATGCACACAATTCAAATAGGGATAACACCCTGTCCTCATAGTTTCTGTTAAGACTGATTGTATACTGATCTTGGAAGATCCAATAGCCACACGTATTTATTTGTCTTTTAAATTCCTAGCGTGTTTAAAAGAAAAGAGGAGGGATTCTCAGGCACACAGCTTATCAACATGGGCCAATGTTTTTTGATAGTACCAGAAATCACATTGCTTTCTTCACAATAAGTAGTAACTAACAGTATCCTATTAGAAGTTTCATTTACATTTGCAACCTCATTTAGAAGATTTACTCTCTCTTGATTGTCAACTTTTACCTCCCATTTTTTTAGAAGTTTTTTTGGATAGTTGTACTCTACAATTTTTTTTTGTCATATCACCATAACTTTTCTTTGCCATCACTTCATCACTTTCTATTCTTTTGCCCTGAAGAAACTGACTATAGGGCAAATACTCGATCATTTTTCTTGGGTGGTGGCTCTCATAACTAAGAATATTATTTTTATCTGTCGGTTTTGTGTATAAAGTAGTTACAAATTTCCCATCTCTCAACTTAACCAGTGTGTCAAGGAACCAAATTTCATTTTCAGATTTCACCAGAGTTCAATTTATATCATTATTAATTTGATTCAGAAAATCATGGAAAAGCCTCAGTTCAAGGTCAGTCCCCATCCAGAGGAGAAAGACGTCATCTATATATCTCCACCACCTATGCACATGGGTAAAGTGGTGCGACACATAGAAGAGGTCCTGTTTTTATTATTTTAGTGGGGGGGAAAAATGAAAAGTTAAAAAAATGAAAATTGGGGTTATATTGCCATTTTCTGAGACCCAGAACGTTTTTATTTTTTTGGTCAAGGAAGCTGTGTCATGACTTGTATTTTTAGGGAACAAGATGATTTTTTCATTTTTCGCTTCTGGTGTTTACCGATCGAGCTAATTATTTTTATACTTTGATAGATCTGATTTTTTTCATGTGTCGATACCACATATGTGTATGTTTTAAGTATTTTATTTACTTTTAATATTGGAAAAGGAGGGTGATTTGAACTTTTATGTTTTTGTATTTTTTAAAACTTTTTTTACGTTTCACTCTTTTTTTTAGTCCTTTTAAGGGACTTGAAGCTGATTGCTTCTGTCATATACAACGATGCCACAGCATTGATGTGTACTGTATAGCAGAAATCACAGTCTCCTTTGAAGACCATCCACAATCAGGGTTTCAAAGAAAATTCGTAATGACAAGCATGGAGGTGTTTAGCGAATCTCCTGCTGTCATATAAACCCATCAGCGACCCGCAATCATGTCACTGGTGCACCAGTGTCACCAGTGATTTTTACTTATGGATAAATAAATTATAAAGCTTCTCTATTAATTTTAATCACGGAGAGCTCGCAGACTACATATTGATGCCATAATTTGCTGTCCATAATTTATTGAGCCAACCCATATGAGACAGATATGAGAATTTATGTCAATGTTTCGGCCCTTCTGGCCTTTTTCAAGGTTATCAGTCCAGGTGCTCATCAGTGGCTAAGGGAAATCTGTCCTGAAGCTCAAGATTTTTCATTTTACAAGAGAGTGATCCTTTTCCTTTTGGAACCATCCTTTTGAGTTGCACAGAGTCTGTATACATATTGATTAACATATAAAATGTCATCAGCCTTTGCTCAGTTGTCGAGACAAAATAGGAGAGGGGGGGCGTTCCTGGTGCGATAGCTGGTGGTCAAGTGGAGGAGGTTAAGAACAAAGTACACTAACCTGCCATGGTTATGCTGCCAGCATAACCATGTTTGCAGAGCCTGCGGTGCTTATCATGCACCATTCGCCGTCACGTGGAACGTCACATGATGCTGATGTCACCACAGGTCTTTCATCTTTCAGGTCCTGCAGGATGGTTGATAGTCTGCTGGGTCCGTGCTGCACCAAGCCACTCACCCAGAAGGAGGTAAAAAATGCAAGGAAGGAAAAGTACGGCTGATTAGGGTACTCAGACCAAGACAGACACTTGTTTTAGATAGAAATGAAACTTCTTCATCAACTCATCACCTGATGAAGGCTGATTCACCGCCGAAAAGCTTTGTAAGGAGATGATGACAAAGTTAAGAAGTTTCTTTTCTATCTAAAACAAATGTCTGTGTTGGAATCCTACAAAGAACAAGGAGTTATTCCTCTCTGAAATACATATATAATGATATAGTGTAAAGTGAGACTCTCCAAAGAGACTTAAATAGAGTACAAACATCTCTTTATTGTAAAAACTCACAAAAATACATACGGGCATATAACCCATATTGGTTTGTGTGTCCCCCCCCCCCCGTTTTATCTTGTCATGTATTTGGTATTTGGGCTATATGCTCGTATGTATTTTTGTAAGTGAGTTTATACAACAAAGACATGTTTTGTACTCTATTTAAGTCTCTTTGGAGAGTCTCACGTTACACTATATCAATATATGTATTTCTGAGAGGATTAACTCCTTGTTCTTTGCAGGATTCTAGCATTATTGTGGAGTTGCTTCGGCACTTTCAGTTAGGTAGCGGCCTTGAGACCACAATCCTTAATGTGTTTCCAAGATGTCAGGAATTGTTAACTAAATGTCTGTCTTGGTCTGAGCACCCTAATTAGAAGTACTTTTCCTTCTTTGCACAGTTGTCGGCTCAGCATTGCTATGTTTACACCGCTCAATGATTGGGGTGGAGAGTTCTGATGAATGGCCCATGTTAGGGAGTATTTACAGAAAACAATTTTAGAAATCAAGACAACGGCCTGGGCTCTCTTTGCAGTTAAATGGGATTATGTTCTTGTTTATGTTGAGTATTTGTTTTGATTGCATTCTTCGTTTTGCTTTTTTTTTAATCTTTTTGTCTTTTACATTTGTTTTATATTATTTAGAGTTTTCTTTGGTTCCTGAAATGTTTCTATTTAAAAATACCTGGCGTTATCAGACACCATTTTAAATACTGTGTTGTTTCTGCTAGGACACTCTCCTCTTCTCTAGTGATTGTATATTTCTGTCTCATGTTTATAACAACTCTGTTTGAAATGATCTTATATGTGATTTTGCCCAAGGAAGTGCCTCTATATCCGCAGTCATTAATCCTAATACTTTCATTATCTGGTGGAGAGGCATGTCGGGATGATCTATGATGTCCCTGATAACCATTAGCGGCCTCTCCTTCCTTTCAGGATTAAGGTGAGTTTCATGTTATTGAGGGTTATCAGAATCTCCTTCTTGTATCAGGATAAGATTCTCCTAATGTAAATTATTCTTTGCTTCTGGTGCACATATATTGGTCTTCTCAGAAGATTTTCTGTATTCTCTTTTTCTCAATGTTTTAATCTCCTAGATGTGATAACAGCAATATTATTTAAAGAAGCACTACCATCAAATGTTTTATCCTCTTAATATATCGCAGTTGTCATATTATATGGCACTCGTAACTTACAATGGCTCATATTGCCTTTCTACCCAGCTAATTATTCTGTTTTCCACTAGGTCTATGACATCCAGTGACTAAAAACTGACTAGCTGAATCATTCTAAGCTCTGTGTAGAAACATGAGGTTGATTTTCCCTGTATTATTATTATTATTATTGTTATTATTATTATTATTATTATTATTAATTTATATATGATTCATCAGTCCGTGCAAAGTTCAATGACAGGGGAAAGGGTAGAGCAGCTGGGTCAGGAGTTGAAGAAGGGGATGATTTGTTGAGAGTCTGATATGTTCCGGTGCAGAGTTCCAGAGTAGGGGGGATGAAAAAGAGAAATCTTGTATGCGTTTGTGAGATGAGGGGAATAGAGAAGGATATCTTGTGAGAATTGGAGGTTGCGTGTAGGTAAGTACCAGGAGACTAGGTCACCGATGTATGAAGGAGATAGGTTGTAGATGGCTTTGTATGTCATGTTAAGGATTTGAACTGGAGTCTCTAAGCAATTGGGAGAAAATGAAGGAACTGACGGAGAGGTAGGGCAATAACAGGAGGATATATGGATTAGTCGGGCAGAGGAGTTTAGGAAAGATTGGAGGGACCCTAAAGCAGAAGGTTGCAGTAGTAGAGGCAGGAGATGATGAGGGCTTGTTCTAGTGTTTTTGCAGATTCTTGGTTAAGGAATGGGCGGATCCAGGAAATATTTTTGAGTTGGAGTCAGCAGGAAGTGGAAAGTGCTTTGATTTGTGGTTTGAAGGAAAGATCAGAGTCAAGGGTTACACTGAGGAAGCAAGCTTGGGAGACTGGGGAGAGTGAGCAGAGAACAATTTTTTGGGAGAGCAAACCCCCAAAACTTTAGCATGCATTGTCTATGGTAGCTCATATAGTAAATGTGTTGCTAAGTGGTAAGCTGCCCCTTATCTCCCAAGTCTTATACGCTTTTTAGAAATGTGCTGGGGTAGGTTCAAAAGGGAAAAAGACACAGAATTTTGCATAAGTACCAGTGGCAACATTTTTTGCAACCTTTGATGAGAAAACTGCCATAGAGGGGATAATAAGTTCCCCCTGGAGTTTTTAGACTACATTAACTAAACAAATGACTTCACGCTACAATTCAAACAATTCAATAATAAACAGCCCTTATATGATTACAAAAAAATAACTATAGAGTGAGAACCACCCATGCTTGGACTGGCCCACTGGAGAACAGGAGAATCCTCCGGTGGGCCCTTGTGAGCCACTACACTCTTATATGAGCAGTACTTAGCACAATATACCTGAATGTACAGACAAAGGCAGCACTCATTACTCATTTAATAGTCTACCCAGTTCGTCGTTATATAAATTTGTGTTTGAGAATAATGTCTTATTATTATTGTTTATTTTTATAACACCGTTGATTTCATAGTTCTATACATGAGAAGGGGTTACATACGAAACACAAATAGACATTACAATGAACCAACTAATAGTGACAGACAGGTACAGAGGTTAGAGAACCCTACCCTTGCAAGCTTACAGTCTGCAGAATAATGGGGAAGAAGACAGTAGAATCGGGGTTTCAACAGTTCCAGTGATTGGTGAAGTGGCGGTGGTAGTGGTGAGGTTGGAGTGGGGTTATTGCAGGCTGTTAGCATTCTGAAGAGATGTTTTTTCAAGCTCATGTTCATTTGCATGTAGCTGAAAAGTGGAGCCCTGGAGTTGGTTACTGGTGGGCTTTTGGCCCTTGGCCCTCCAGTCCAACACCGGAACCACCTTTATGTTAATGCTCTATAGGTTGTATTGCAGTGCCAATTTTTGACATAGGAAACAATGTGCGCTATTTTAAATGTTTTTTTGGTCTTGTCTAGGCCTATGTGTTTGTGTCTAAATAAATATTTACAATGTTCAAATGTAGAAAATGTAACCTGTCTTTCCTCTTTTTTTATTTGATCACAGCCTTGCTGCAATTAGATCTTATTATTTTAAACCATTGCCACCCTCTTCTTTTCTGCCAGACTTGTCTCATCTCTATCGTCCTATGTTCAAGTATATTTTCACAGAAACCCTTGAGCGTTTTAGGAAAAATTATACCTTGCTGCAATTGAGCAGCCTGGATCTGAATAATCCTGCCCAAGGTTTAAGCAGTATAAATCAGCTGACAGGTTCTCCTTAAACCATTTACTCCCCAACTTCTTTTCACCTTCCTGACCAGGCCAAATTTTACAATTCTGACTAGCGGCACATTATGTGGTAATAACTCGGAAACGATTCAACATATCTCAGTAATTCTGAAACTGTACTTTATGTTACTGGTATCATCATAATCAATATTAGGTTGATATTTTTGGTGTTCATTTATGAAAATTTAGAAAATTGGAATTTTTATGCTTTTAATTGAAACCAGAAAGTTATATCACACAAAATAGTTAATAAATAACATTTACAACATGTTTAATTTATATCAGAATAATTTTTGAAACTTTTTTTTAGGATGTTAGAAGAGTTAAAAGTTGATCAGTAATTTCTCTTTTTTTTCCAACAAAATTTACAAAACCAATTTTTTTATGGACCACATTCAATTTGAAGTGGCTTTGATGGCCTATGTGATAGAAAATACCCAAAATTTGTGACACTGTTTTAAAACCTGCACCCCTCAAAGTGCTCAAAACCACTACACCAATACTCCAAATGTAGTGGAAAACTACTGTTTGGGCAGACAACAGGGCATATAAGGGAAGGAGCACCATTTGATTTTTGGAGTGCAAAATTGGCTGGAATAGATAGCGGACGACATGTCGCGTTTGCAGAGCATCTGAGGTGCATAAACAGTGAAAAAACCCCACAAGTGACACCCTATTGGAAAATACATTCCTCAAGGAATTTATTTAGAGGTGTGGTAAGCAACTTCAACCCATAGGTACTTTGCATAATTTTATAAGGTTGAGCCATGAAATTCATAAAATATATTTTTCCAACAAAAATATTTTACCCCAAATTTTTAATTTTCACAAGGATGACAGGAGACAATGGACCATACATTTTGTTGTACAATTTCTCCTGAGTGCATTGGTACCCCCGTATGAAATGGAAAACTACTGATTTGGTGCATGGAAAGACTTGGAAGGGAAGAAACACCATTTGACTTTTGGAGCACCATGTCACATGTGATAAGTCCCTGATATGCCAAAACAACAGAAATCCCCACAAGTGACCCCATTTTGGAAACTAGACCTTATGAGAAATTCATCTAGATGTGTAGTGAGCATTTTTAAACCTCAGGCGATTCACAGAATTGTAAAACATTGGGCTGAATAAGCAGAAAATTACAATTTTTTCCTCTAAAACATTGCTTTGGCCCTAAGTTTTTAATTTTTAGAAAGGGTAACATGAGAAAATGAACATTACAGCTTGTTATGCAATTGTTCCTGAGTATACTGATACCCCATATGTGGTCAAAAACTTATTTTGAGGCACAATGTAAAGCTCAGAAAGGAACTAGTGCCATATTAGTAACATAGTAACATAGGTATTAAGGTTGAAGGAAGACTTTAAGTCCATCTAGTTCAACCCATAGCCTAACCTAACATGCCCTAACATGTTGGAGCGTAGATTTTCCTGGAATGGTTTGAGGGCTCCATGTCACATTGGCAAATCCACTGATTTGCAGAACAGCAGAAGCAACCATACATAATTCCACATTACAAACTAGACCCCTCAATCAATTCATTTAGGGGTTCAGTCAGCATATTGACATTACATGTGCTTCACAGAATGTTATACCATTGGGTGATGAAGAAAGAATAATTACATTTTTACCACTAAAATGTTGTTTTAGACCCAAGTTTTTAATTTTTATAAGGGATAGTAGGAAAAAAATGGACATCAGTTTGTTGGCAATTTCTCCTGAGTGTGCCAAAACTCTGCATGGAATCGGGAAATGCTTTTAAGGCACAGTGGAAAACATAGAAGGGAAGGAGCGCCATATTATAGTGCAGATTCTGTTGTTATTTTTTGTGGGAGCCAGAACAGCAGAATCCTCATAAATTACCCCATTTTACAAACTACAGCTTGCAATGAATTCATCTAAGGCCATGTTCACACGTTGCGGTTTTTACCGCGGATCTGCAGCATTTTTGAAGCTGCGATCTGCAGCAGTTTTCCATGCGGTCTACAGTATCATGTAAACCTATGGAAAACCAAATCCGCTGTGCACATGATGTGGAAAAAAACGTGCGGAAACGCAGCGTTGTTTTTTCCGCAGCATGTCAAATCTTTGTGCAGAACTGCAGCATTTCTGCACCCATTGACTTGCATTGAGTCGAGCACTTCCGCAGCAAAACCGCAGATGTAAAAAAGATCTGCGGTTTAGCTGAGGAGGAAATGCTGCAGTCCGGGAGGGGGTAAGAGTGTGGGCGGTGTGTGGGCGGAGTGTGGGCGGTGACTGTGTGCGTGAGTGTGTGTGGGTGGGGCCTGCAAGCTCTCCGTGCCGAGTCTGTGCGCTGTGCGGGTGGTCGCGGGCTGTCCGGGGGTCTGCTGTCTCTCCGTGCTGGGTCTGCGGGCTTTCCGGATGGTCTGAGGGCTGTCCGGGGGTCTGCGGGCTCTCTGTCCCAGGTCTGTGGGCTGTCCGGGTGGTCTGCGGGCTGTCCGGGTGGTCTGCGGGCTGTCCGGGGGTCTGCGGGCTGTCCGTGCTGGGTCTGCGGCCTGTCCGGGTGGTCTGCGGGCTTTCCGAGTGTTCTGCGGCCTGTCCGGATGGTCTCCGGCCTGTCCGGGAGGTCTGAATCCTGTCCGGGTGGTCTGCTGGCTGTCTGGGCGTGTGTGGCACTGTGTGTGTGTGTGCATGTGTGTGTGCATGTGTGTGTGCATGTGTGTGTGTGCAAGTCCCATCGGGCTATACCTGATACAGTGACAGTAATTGACCCATTAGCCAATGATGGGACAGTAGTAGTCCCATCATCATCTGGCTAATGTGTTGAATGCATAAAAAAAACACAAATATACAACATACAGTACATACCAAAAGTTTGGACACACCTTCTCATTTAAAGATTTTTCTGTATTTTCATGACTATGAAAATTGTAAATTCACACTGAAGGCATCAAAACTATGAATTAATACATGTGGAATTATATACTTAACAAAAAAGTGTGAAACAACTGAAAATATGTCTTATATTCTAGGTTCTTCAAAGTAGCCACCTTTTGCTTTGATGACTGCTTTGCACACTCTTGGCATTCTCTTGATGAGCTTCAAGAGGTAGTCACCGGAAATGGTCTTCCAACAATCTTGAAGGAGTTCCCAGAAATGCTTAGCACTTGTTGGCCATTTTGCCTTCACTCTGCGGTCCAGCTCACCCCAAACCATCTCGATTGGGTTCATGCCTGGTGACTGTGGAGGCCAGGTTATCTGGCGTAGCACCCCATCACTTTCCTTCTTGGTCAAATAGCCCTTACACAGCCTGGAGGTGTGTTTGGGGTCATTGTCCTGTTGAAAAATAAAACTAAAAGCAAACCGGATGGAATAGCATGCCGCTGCAAGATGCTGTGGTAGCCATGCTGGTTCAGTATGCCTTCAATTTTGAATATATCTCCAACAGTGTCACCAGAAAAGCACCCCCACACCATCACATCTCCTCCTTCACGGTGGGATCCAGGTATGTAGAGTCCATCCGTTCACCTTTTCTGCATCGCACAAAGACACGGTGGTTGGAACCAAAGATCTCAAATTTGGACTTATCAGACCAAAGCACATATTTCCATTCCTTGTGTCCTTTAGCCCAAACAAGTCTCTTCTGCTTGTTGCCTGTCCTTAGCAGTAGTTTCCTAGCAGCTATTTTACCATGAAGGCCTGGTGCACAGCGTCTCCTCTTAAAAGTTGTTGTAAAGATGTGTCTGCTGCTAGAACTCTGTGTGGCATTGACCAGGTCTCTAATCTGAGCTGCTGTTAACCTGTGATTTCTGAGGCTGGTGACTCGGATAAACTTATCCTCAGAAGCAGAGGCGACTCTTGGTCTTCCTTTCCTGGGGCAGTCCTCATGTGACCCAGTTTCTTTGTAGCGCTTGATGGTTTTTGCAACTGCACTTGGGGACACTTTCAAAGTATTCTCAATTTTTCGGACTGACTGACCTTCATTTCTTAAAGTAATGATGGCCATTCATTTTTCTTTACTTAGCTGCTTTTTTCTTGCCATAATACAAATTCTAACAGTCTATTCAGTAGGACAATCAGCCATGTATCCACCAGACTTCTGCTCAACACAACTGATGGTCCCAACCTCATTTATAAGGCAAGAAATCCCCCTTATTAAACCTAACAGGGCACACTTGTGAAGTGAAAACCATTTCAGATGACTACCTCTTGAAGTAGGGTTGAGCGACTTTTCTTTTTATAGGATCGGGTCGGGTTTCACGAAACCCGACTTTTTCAAAAGTCGGGTCGAGTGAAATCGGCCGATCCTATAGAAAAGTCGGGATCGGGGTCGGCCGAAACAGGGTTTCTAATGGTTCCCAGGGTCTGAAGGCGAGGAAACTCTCCTTCAGGCCCTGGGATCCATATTTAAGTGTAATATAAAGAATCAAAATAAAAAATATTGATATACTTACCCTCGGACGCGCCCTGGTTCTCACTGGCAGCCTTCCTTCCTAAGAATGAGCGCCTGAAGGACCTTCGATGACGTCGCAGCTTGTGATTGGTCGCGTGAGCGGTCACATGGGCGTCACACGACCAATCACAAGCCGCGACGTCATCTAAGGTCCTTCAGGCACTGATTCTTAGGAAGGAAGGCTGTGGGTTAGAACCAGGGCGCGTCCGAGGGTGAGTATATACCTATTAGGAATATACTCACCCTCGGACGCGCCCTCGGACGCTTCCTTCCTAAGAATCAGCGCCTGAAGGACCTTAGATGACGTCGCGGCTTGTGATTGGTCGCGTGATGCCCATGTGACCGCTCACGCGACCAATCACAAGCCGCGACGTCATCGAAGGCCCTTCAGGCGCTCATTCTTAGGAAGGAAGGCTGCCGGTGAGAACCAGAGTGCGTCCGAAGGTGAGTATATCAATATTTTTTTTTTTTTATTCTTTATTTTACACTTAAATATGAATTCCGATACCGATTCCCGATATCTTAAACATATCCGAACTCGGTATTGGAATTCCGATTCCAGATCAGAAGATCGCCGACCTCATGGCCGACCCCACACAGGGGTTGGGTCGGGTTTCAATGAAACCCAACTTTGCCAAAAGTCGGCGACTTCTGAATCTGGCCGACCCGTTTCGCTCAACCCTATCTTGAAGCTCATCAAGAGAATGCCAAAAGTGTGCACAGCATTCATCAAAGCAAAAGGTGGCTCATTTGAAGAACCTAGAATATAAGACATATTTTCAGTTGTTTCACACTTTTTTTGTTAAGTATATAATTCCACATGTATTAATTCATGCATACTGCATACATACAACATACTGCATACATACAACATACTGCACACATACAGTACAATGTACTGCATACATACAACATACTACATACAAAATACTACATACATACAACATGCTACATACATACAACATGCAACATACTACATACGTGCAAAATACTACATACATGCAACATACTACATACATGCAACATACATGCAACATACTACATACATGCAACATACACACAACATACTACATACATGCAACATACATACAACATACTACATACATGCAACGTACATACAACATGTAACAAACGACATACATGCAACATACTACATACATGCAACATACATACAACATACTACATACATGCAACATACATACAACATGCAACACACTACATACATGTAACATACTACATACATGCAACATACTACATGCATGCAACGTACATAAAACATACTACATGCATGCAACATACATACAACATACTACATACATGCAACATACTACATACATGCAACATACTACATACATGCAACATACACACAACATACTACATACATGCAACATGCATACAACATGCAACATTCTACATGCATGCAACATACTACATACATGCAGCATACATACAACATGCAACATACTACATACATGAAACATACATGCAACATACTACATACATGCAACATACATACAACATGCAGGGTACTACATACATGCAACCTATTACATACATGCAACCTATTACATACATGCAACATATTACATACAACATACATACAACATACTACATACATACAACATCTAGACATACAGTACATACAACATAGAGTACATACTCACAATCACATGTCACTTTGATCCCCGAAACCAGTGTCACCTGTACAACATATTAAAATAATATTTTATACAATATACTCCCTGATCTGCAGAAATCCAATTAAAACGAGTGTCCCATGACGATCTCCCGTGGAGAGCAGCAGCATCAGCTGATGCGACCGCTCTCCAGGGGCTCCAGGAATACAATGACGGAAGGTATCTTTCTGTGTTCCTCTGCCACTGTAAAAAATGGTCCCTAGTCTCACTTGTGGCAATGCTGTGTGAGAAAGTTCCCACGCAGCAATGTCATAACGTGAGACCAATGAACTCAAGCAACCTCAGTAATAACACTGCAGGAGCCATTGTCTCCAGTCAGTGTGTCACTGAATGTCCTATAGAGCAGTGACATCACCCGATGTCACTGTTCTATAGGGGAGATTGTCGTGGCACACTCGCTATTAATTGGACTACGGCAGACAGGTAGTATACGGTTGGTTTATTATTTTAATTTTTTTACAGGCGATCGAGTATGGTAAGTAAGGTTAAATTAAGAATATTAAAATACTTTTTTCTGGCTGTGTCTTTATTTTTTTAACTCTTTCACTATTATAGGATTAATAATGGATAGGCGTCTGTCATGATCCCAATGGCAGGGGATCACAAAAGGACAAGCACAAAAACAAAACAAGCTCTAGGGTGATGGAACCTGAGCTGACCGCGATCCTGAACCTAAACACATAACTAGCAGTAGCCGGGGAACGTGCCTACGATGATTCCTAGACGTCTCGCGCCAGTCGAAGGATTAACTTCCCCTATTAGAAGAAACACAGACCTCACTTGCCTCCAGAGAAACACCCCACAGAAATAGCAGCCCCCCACATGTAATAACGGTGAAATGAGAGGAAAGCACATACGTAGTTATGAATATAGAATGAGCAAAAATGAGGCCTGCTAAAGCTAGATAGCAGAGGCTACAAAAGTGAACTGCGCGGTCAGCGAAAAACCCTTCAAAAAACCATCCTGAAATTACTTGAACTCATGTGCCAACTCATGGAACATGAGGAGTAATTTCAGCCCACTAGAGCAACCAGCAGCAAGGAATCACATATCTGCAAGCTGGACTAAGACAAAAATTAAGCAAAACGTGGAACAGGAAAATCAAAACTTAGCTTGTCCTGAAGATAACAGACGCAGGGAGCAGAGGTAAAAAGACACGCTGATTACATTGATGGCCGGCGAGGAAATGACAAAAAAGCCAGGTTAAATAGGAAACTCCCATAACCTGATGGAACAGGTGGACACCAGAGACCGCAGAGAACACAAGTCACCCAGTACCATCAGTAACCACCAGAGGGAGCCCAAAAACAGAACTCACAACAGGCGTCTTATTGACGCCTCTCCATTATTAACCCGGCTTAATGTCACCTTACAATAGCAAGGTGACATTAACCCCTTTTTACCCCATATCCCACCACAACTTGGGAGAGGGAAGAGAGGGGCTAAGTGCAGGCATTGGCGTATCTCACAGATGCGCCAATTTCTGGGGCGGCTGGGTGCTGGTATTTGTAGCTGGGGGGGCCAATATCCATGGCCCCTCTCTAGGCTATGAATATCAGCCCGCAGCTGTCTGCGTAGCCTTTTTGCCTATAAAATATAAGGGGACCCACGTCATTTTTTGGGGGGGTCCCCCTATTTTAATAGCCAGTAAAGGCTACGCAGACAGCTGTGGGCTGATATGCCTAGCCTGGGAGGGGCCGTGGGTATTACCCCCTTCCCAGGCTACAAATATTGCCCCCCAGCTGTCGGCTCTCCCCCTCTGGTGCAGAAAATTGTAAGGGAGCCCACGCCATTTTTTTCCTTTTTTTTTTTTTTATTAAACGTTCTGTAAGAAACATAGGCCTTAATATTATATATCTATGGATATATCTATGGATATGTCCATAAATAAATCTAAATATATCTATACATGGATAACTATGGATATATCTATAGATGGATAACTATGGCTATATCGATCTATAGATATATTTATAGATAGATATATCTTTAGATACATAGATGTTTCTATTCATATATCTATCTGGCTACTTTTGCCGTCAGGCACAATCCGGCAAGTTTTGAAAAAAGGGATCCGTGGTTTTTTTTCGCCGTATCCGTTTTGTTTTCATAGAGTTGTATTAGCGCCGGATTACGCCTGATGGCCACACGTTTCATCCATTTTTTGCAGGATCTGTCAGAACAGCTGTTTCCAGCGGACGGAGAAAACGTACAGAAAAATGTTTTTTTTTCTGTCCAGTGAAAAAATGCCCAGCGACGGATCCGGCGAAAAATGCATGAAACTGAGATGTGAAATTATAAATCCGGCCTCCAAATCTGGTTTTTCATGTATTTTTCTATTGAAATCATGTACATTTTCCGTTCTCTCTCTCTCTCTCTCTCTCAAAAAAAAAATTGATCAGTTGCATCAGTTTTTCACTATTTGTAACGGATCCGTTTTTTCAAAAATTCACCGGATCCTGCCTGATGGATAGATGTAGATAGATATATGGATAGTTAGGCTACTTTCTCACATCAGTTTGTTTCCGTCAGGCAGGATCGAGCGAATTTTTGAAAAAACGGATCCGTTGCAAATAGTGAAAAACTGATGCAACTGATCAGTTTGTTTTTTTAGAGCGAGAGCGAGAGAGATAACGGAAGATGTGCATGATTTCAATGGAAAAAATGCACGAGAAACTGGATTTGGACGCCGGATTCATCATTTCACATCTCAGTTTCATACGTTTTTCACCGGATCCGTCGCTGTGCGTTTTTTCACTGGACAGAAAAAACTTTCCTCTGTATGTTTTCTCCGTCCGCCGGAAACAGTTTCTTTTGATGGATCTGGCAAAAAACGGATGAAACGTGAGGCCATCAGGTGCAATCCGGCACTTATACAACTCTATGAGAAAAAAAAGTCCGGCAAAAATAAAAAACGGATCCGTTTTTTTTAAAACTCACCAGATTATGCAAAAACCTGATGTGTGAAAGTAGCATAACTATCCATATATCTATCTACATCTATCTATCTCATTCCATCTATCTATCTATCTATCTATCTATCTATCTATCTATCTATCTATCTGTCTGTCTGTCTGTCTGTCTGTCTATCTGTCTATCTATGTGTGTAATGGAGTGTGGGTTGGACAAATGTAAAAGAGGAGGTTGGACAAGACATGACATCACAAATCTTTTTTTTTTGTTCAATAATACATCTCTATTTAAAACGCATACAAAACCGCATCAAAAAATACATCAAAACCGCGCAAAAACTCATCAAAAGCATCTGCGTTTTCTGCCAAGAGCTGCGGATTTAGTGCAGAAAAATCCGCAGGCAAATCTGCAACGTGTGTACATAGCCTTAGGGTGCAGTGATTATATTGACACCACGGGTGTGTCAAAGAACTTTATACTATTGGGCGATGAAAAAAATCTAATTAAATTTTTACCACAAATATTTTGTTTTAGCCCAAGATTTTACATTTTCACATAGGAAAATGGGTAAAAATGGCATAAAAATTTGTCATGCAATTTTTGCTGAATGTGGCAGTTCCCCATTTGTGGTTGTACATTACTGCTTAGCTGCATGGTGTGACTTGGAAGGTAAGGGGTGCTATTTGACTCTTGGACAACAAATGTTTGAAGAATAGTTTGGGGTCTCTATATACAGAGCCCCTAAGAGCCAGAAGAGCAGAATCCCCCTTCAGTGACCCCATTTCTGAATTACACCCCTCTGGAAATTTATCTACAGGTGTAGTGACAATTTTGACTCCAGAAACAATCAATGTATGTTGCTGAATGAAAATTACAAATCTGCCATTGTAGTTTCTTTACATTGTACTGCCAAGTATGTTGTACATAGCTTGTGTTTTTGGAGGGTGAGGAGCCAACTTGCTTTTCACAAGCCTTTGTGCTACCAGTAACGTGGAAGCCCCCTATATTTCCATTGACAAATGAGGGACATGAGTAGGGACTTTTTTTTGTGAATTGAGTTGAAGATTTTATTGGAAATATTTTACGTAACGTTTTGTATCACATTTTTCCTGTGCTCTACCCAAAGTACTTACCTCAGGGTTCCATCTAAATCACCAAATGAGATGATTTATATAAAACCCCTGAGAGATCCATTTACTTTATTAAGGCAGCAGAGTTACTCCATCTGGTTTCTGTTCAGTGGTATCCTTCTTTTCAGAAGTGCACAAAACTGTGGCCGACCGCGCTTTTATGCACGCTTAACCCTGCTTGTTCTTGACTTTTCCTCATTTGGGGAGTATTTTTTTTTTTTTTTTCGTTTACTTTCTGCTACACGCAAAAAGTTACACTTGTTGTGTTCGGGTCATAGTGACCCAACATCGTTTTTTACAGCTGTGAGGCCATATTTTCAGTGAAATAAAGGAGTTATAACCTCAGTTGGGTCTATTTATTGCATCTACTATTGTATATCAATTGATTTATTTCCTAAATTATTTCAATGGGGTCGTACACGTGCTCTACCGGGGGTATGCATTGAGATCTGCGCACCATAAAAATGGCTTTATATTGATTATTTTTGGTGCGCAGTCTATTCTAAAATGTAGAGTGCATCCGGAGTGATCACTAGGTGTGCACTACACGTGTATATTATGCGCAGAACGGACTGCTCAGAACGCGCTGTCTAAGACGTTTTTTTTTTGTAAAGCTGAGCTGTAAAGTCTTGCAAATAATTTTTTTTTGCTAAGTAAGTCTGTCTTCCTGGCTTATCTGCTTGTTTTCAGAAGGGTTCTTATCTTCTCTGCTCTTATCAGTACACATATGCTAGCCCAGACATGTTACCTTTCAGTTTCTTTAGAGAGCAGCTGTGTGCTTCTACCCCCATGGCCTCTTCCGGCATCAAAAGAAAAAGATGCAGCTATTGCCCTTCTACTTGTGACAACAAGACGAGTATAACATGTTCTGGCTGTAAAACATTTCTATGCAAAAATCATGTGTATTGTTTTTCATGCAAGAATCCGTAAATTTATATGATCATGTAAATATATTCACATTGTAATGTTTATTATCTTTAATTTTTTATCACAAAATGTTTGATTTGATTTTTTTTTTTTTTTACAAAATATGTGTAGTTTTCTATTTTCGTTTTGCTCATTGGATGGATCTGTTTTTTTCAGAATAAAAACAAAAAAAAAAGATTTCTAGTTCATTTTTCTTTTTTTTTTTACTACCAAACATGTTCACAAACAGTCTAGTAAGCAAAAAGTATTAAAAAAGTGGAGTTAGAGTGTCTAAAATCAAGGTTTAATAAGCCGGGTCATAGTGACCCGGAACACTACAAGTATATAGTAAATGCGAACAAAACAGCAGGGTTAAAAAGACAAACACTGTCGGATCATAGGCCAGACAACATCCATAGTGGCTACATCAGCCTCATTATAGAGAATCTTCTGTTAGGGGTTCTGTCTGAATCACTTATTTCAGAGATTTATACAAAAACTCCGGTGTCAGCGCTCAGTGTTGTGCGCAGGATAAATGTGAGCCAAGCCTTTCTGCGATCTTTGGGAGGTAGAATGAAAAAATAAACAGCAGGTCAAAATTTGATTTTATTTATTTTTTTACGTCATTCCTACTGCGGTATAAGTGACAACCCATGCAAAGATAAAAAGTTTAAGCCACTGGCGCACGCCTAAGTGGCAGAAAAAGTGGCAGAAAAAACCAAGGGAGACTCTCCATGTACTTAGTAAAATACCTGCGTAGTATAAAAGTACTTTAAATAGTAAGTGAAGGTATATTACCTATATAGTGCCCACGTCCTAATGCGCGGCCCACCCCGACGCGCGTTTCGCCTGTTCTTCTTCCGGGGGCTTAAACTAGGTAGTATAGGGAGGTACCATGTGTATGTGGTATTATGCTGTATGAGTGTATCTCTCATTATTAATAATATAGTAGTTGTGGTTATTTGTGCCCTACGCCTAGTGGCGTCTAGTTGTTGTTTGAGGTATCTAGGTAATTATGATGTATGTTTAACAAATAATTCATTAATAAAACTTGTTAATTTTACATTCCTTGTGCCAATTTTTATCTTTGCATGGGTTGGTACTGTGGTCCTTTGTACTAGTACGGAATATGACCAAGCCTTGAGCTTAGGTCATTTGGATTTAAATGTATGCGGTATAAGTGATTAGATGGATTTATTCTTTGGTTTCCAACCAGATGGTTCTTTATGTTTAGCTGCTGTCACACGCTAAAAAAAAAAAGTTTTTGCATTGCCACATTCTAAAAACTAACTAAACTAAAAACTAAATCTAAATAAATATGGTATAGCTGAAGACATCATCTTGTTCCGTAAAAAATAGCAGATAAATAAAAAAGCTATAGCTTTCACAATATAGCAATGCAAAAACACTTATTTTTGGTAAAAAATTGTTTTATTGTGTAAAAGCACCAAAACATAAAAAAAAATATAATTGTGGTGTCACTGTACATCTATTGATGCAAAAAATAAAGCTGTCTTACCATTTTTACCACAAAGAGAACAGCATAAAAATAAACACCCCAAAAAATAAATCATGAATTGCCGTTTTTTATTTATTTTGTCTCTCAAAAATCAGAATAGAAAGTGATCAAAAAATGTTATGTGCACAAAATGGTACCAAGAAAGTCAACTCGACCCATAAAAAAAACAAGCCCTCACATGACTATTGGCAGATGTATAGAGAAATTAGATTTCTCAAAATATGAAAATGCAAAAACTGTTGTAAAAAAAATTTTTTTAGTGTGTGATGGCAGCATAAAAAAGTGCATAAAAGCATGGTCGGTCACAGTTCTGTGGACCTCTGAACAGAATGATACTGTTGAGTGTGGCCAGACGGAGTCCGTAGTAGCTCTGCTGCCTTATTATAGTGAATTGATCCATCGGGGGTTTCATCTGAATCACGTCATTCGGAGATTTAGATGGAAACCGCAAAATGTAATGTAAAATGTTCCCAGCAAAAGCTTCAAAGCAACCCACAAAAAAATCAAGTCCCCACTTAGGTCTGTCATCTGTTAATGGAAATATAGGGGGCTTCCACGTTACTGAGTATAAAGGCTCTGGAATAGCGCTATTGCTCCCGCCCCCCCAAAAGAAATCCAGACAATTCTGCGCTCCCAAATCCAAGTACCCCTCTCCCTTCTGAGCCCCACAGTGTGCCTAAACCACATTTAGTGTTCACATTTTTTGCAATTCTGTAGCAATGAGAGCCTGCCTATTTTTTGGGTGCAAGTCTCCACAAGCATGAACAGGTCACTGCAATGTATTGTATTGGGCAATACAATGGCAGATTGGCAATTTTCACCCAGCAACATCCTCTGCTCCTTATTTTTGGAATACACCCACTGAGGCAAAATTGTCACTATACCTGTAGGACAATTCCAAAATGGGTTTACTTGTGGGGGTTTCTGCTTTTTTGCCATGTTAGGGGCTCTTCAATCCATTAATGTGCTCGATTATTCAATTGACACTACTTGCTTTCTGAGCCATGCCATGTGCCCAAACAGTAGTTTTCCCACACATATGGGGTATCGGTGTACTCAGGAGAAATTGCAAAACAAATTGCTGTCACGCTCACGCTCACGCCCTGACTGGTGGGCGTGAGCTCGGGGGGTTTGTGGCCCCACTGTGCCACAAACCAGACTATGACAGCTGCCTGGGTTTTCACTGGAGCCTCTGATGGTGAGGACAGGCTTGTGCAGCAGGCAGCTGCCAGGTGCTACTGCAGGGTAATGTCTGGCTGTGGCTGCTGATCCCACCTGGGAGACAGGAACACCTGGATTGGTGCGGGCATCAGGCAGGACTGGCAGAAGAGCACGGCTGGAACACAGACAAGTAGGCTGGCACGGCTGAGACAGGGCTGGCAGAGACACGGCAGAGAACTCAGGGCTGGCAGAGACACGGCAGGAACACAGGATTGGGAGGCACTGCAGAGAACACAGGACTGGAAGGCAGGGCAGGAACGGCAGGACTGGCAGGAACACAGGATACACAGGACGGGTTGTGTTATGATAAGGTAATTCAGTACCACAATAGACATAGAGGTCAGAGCACATACAGTATAAAGTGACTAGCACACTCCAGGGTGTTGTGATGCAAAAAAGTGGGGATTTATTACATACAGTAAATCACAAACGTTTCGGTCGATACTGGACCTTCATCAGTGTGCTAGGTATAATTGTATACTTGTATGGCCCCAAAAACAATAGACTACTCGGATTTGCATCAATCAGACATGCTGGAAAAAAAGCAACAAGCCGGGAAGAAACAGAACCAGGCTGGTCAACTGACGGTGAGTCAGAATAATGGGTGGCGCTGAGGCTCAAAAGAGCTGTCAGTACGCCAGGACACTAGGGATAAATGCGGTATCCACCGCTAATTGAGTGTCACATACAGTGACCTGACAATAACCCAAAAACATAGAACGAGCTCTGAGACGTGGGAACTCTGCTGACCGCAATCCCTAATCCTCTCCAACCACACTAGAGGCAGCCGTGGATTGCGCCTAACGCTCCCTATGCAACTCGGCACAGCCTGAGAAACTAGCTAGCCTGAAGATAGAAAATAAGCCTACCTTGCCTCAGAGAAATACCCCAAAGGAAAAGGCAGCCCCCACATATAATGACTGTGAGTTAAGATGAAAAGACAAACGTAGAGATGAAATAGATTTAGCAAAGTGAGGCCCAACTTTCTGAACAGAGCGAGGATAGGAAAGGTAACTTTGCGGTCAACACAAAATCCTACAAAAACCACGCAAAGGGGGCAAAAAGACCCTCCGTACCGAACTAACGGCACGGAGGTACACCCTCTGCATCCCAGAGCTTCCAGCAAGCAGGAAAAAACAAATAGACAAGCTGGACAGAAAAAAACAGCAAACAAAATAGCAAAGCAGAACTTAGCTATGCAGAGCAGCAGTGTTGTGAATTCTGTGGGTGAATTCACTCCTGTGGTCACAAGTGGTATTGCAGCCTCTGGGCTTCCTCCCTCAGGTGTTTTGGTGAGCTCGTTGGCTGCCTTGCTATTTAACTCCACCTGAGTCTGTCTTCCTTGCTCCTTGTCAATGTTCCAGTGTTGGATCTGAGCTACTGCATCTTTCCTGTGGCCTGCTGCTCTGCTAGATAAGTGTTACTTTGTTTTTGTTTCCGTTTTTTCTGTCCAGCTGTGCTATTCTCTTTTGCTGGAAGCTCTGAGACGCAAAGGGTGCACCGCCGTGCCGTTAGTTCGGCACGGTGGGTCTTTTTGCCTCCCTTTGCGTGGTTTTGCTTTAGGGTTTTTTGTAGACTGCATAGTTCTCTTTGCTATCCTCGCTCTGTCTAGAATATCGGGCCTCACTTTGCTGAATCTATTTCATTCCTACGTTTTGTCTTTTCATCTTGCTAACAGTCATTATATGTGGGGGGCTGCCTATTCCTTTGGGGTATTTCTCTGAGGCAAGTCAGGCTTGTATTTCTATCTTCAGGCTAGTCAGCTCCTCAGGCAGTGCCGAGTTGCATAGGTAGTGTTAGGCGCAATCCACTGCTGCTTTTAGTTGTGTGAGGATAGGTTCAGGTATTGCGGTCTACAGAGATTCCACGTCTCAGAGCTCGTTTTATTGTTTTTGGGTTATTGCCATATCACTGTATGTGCGCTGATTACTGCACACTGTGTTGCCTGATAGCACAGCATAACAGTACAAGGAGCCATACCAATGATTCTCAATAGAGGGAAAAAAGAAGTCCTGACATCATTTTTTTTTTTTTTTCCTCAGCTCTGTCTTCAGTTGTTTTTTTTTCCCCTAGACATTAGAGTGCTTCAGGACACAGGTGTGGACATGGATATTCAGGGTCTGTGCTCTTCAATGGATAATCTCGTTATAAATGTACAAAAGATTCAAGATACAATTGATCAGAAATCTATGCTAGAACCAAGAATTCCTATTCCTGATTTGTTTTTTGGTGACAGAACTAAGTTCCTGAGCTTCAAAAATAATTGTAAGCTATTTCTGGCCTTGAAACCTCATTCTTCTGGTAATCCTATTCAACAGGTTTTGATTATTATTTCTTTTTTGCGCGGCGACCCACAGGACTGGGCGTTTTCTCTTGCGCCAGGAGACCCTGCATTGAGTAATGTTGATGCGTTTTTCCAGGCGCTTGGATTGCTTTACGATGAGCCTAATTCAGTGGATCAGGCTGAGAAAAATTTGCTGGCTTTATGCCAGGGTCAGGATGATGTAGAAGTATATTGTCAGAAATTTAGGAAGTGGTCAGTACTCACTCTGTGGAATGAATCTGCACTAGCGGCTTGGTTCAGAAAGGGTCTCTCTGAAGCTCTTAAGGATGTCATGGTGGGATTTCCTATGCCTGCTGGTTTGAATGAGTCTATGTCCTTGGCCATTCAGATCGGTCGTCGCTTGCGCGAGCGTAAATCTGTGCACCATCTGGCGGTATTGTCTGAGAGTAAACCTGAGCCTATGCAGTGCGACAGGACTATGACTAAAGTTGAACGGCAAGAACACAGACGTCTGAACAGGCTGTGTTTCTACTGTGGTGATTCCACTCATGCTATTTCTAATTGTCCTAAGCGCACTAGGCGGTTCGATAGCTCTGCCGTCATTGGTACTGTACAGTCCAAATTCCTTCTGTCCATTACCTTGATATGCTCTTTGTCATCGTATTCTGTCATGGCGTTTGTGGATTCAGGCGCTGCCCTAAATCTGATGGATTTGGATTATGCTAAACGTTGTGGGTTTTTCTTGGAGCCTTTGCGGTGTCCTATTCCATTGAGAGGAATTGATGCTACACCTTTGGCCAAGAATAAACCTCAATACTGGGCCCAGCTGACCATGTGCATGGCTCCTGCACATCAGGAAGTTATTCGCTTTCTGGTGTTGCATAATCTGCATGATGTGGTCGTGTTGGGGTTGCCATGGCTACAAACCCATAATCCAGTATTGGATTGGAATTCCATGTCGGTATCCAGCTGGGGTTGTCAGGGAGTACATGGTGATGTTCCATTTTTGTCTATTTCGTCATCCATTCCTTCTGACATCCCAGAGTTCTTGTCTGACTTTCAGGATGTATTTGAAGAGCCCAAGTCTGATGCCCTACCTCCGCATAGGAATTGTGATTGTGCTATCAATTTGATTCCTGGTAGTAAATTCCCTAAGGGTCGTTTATTTAATTTGTCCGTGCCTGAACACACCGCTATGCGCAGTTATGTGAAAGAATCCCTGGAGAAGGGACATATTCGCCCATCGTCATCACCATTGGGAGCAGGGTTCTTTTTTGTAGCCAAAAAGGATGGTTCGCTAAGACCGTGTATTGATTACCGCCTTCTTAATAAGATCACTGTTAAGTTTCAGTATCCCTTGCCATTGATATCTGACTTGTTTGCTCGGATTAAGGGGGCTAGTTGGTTTACTAAGATTGATCTTCGTGGTGCGTATAATCTGGTGAGAATCATGCAGGGAGATGAATGGAAAACGGCATTTAATACGCCCGAGGGTCATTTTGAGTATCTGGTGATGCCGTTCGGACTTGCCAATGCTCCATCTGTTTTTCAGTCTTTTATGCATGACATTTTCCGTGAGTATCTGGATAAATTCCTGATTGTTTACTTGGATGACATTTTGATCTTCTCTGATGATTGGGAGTCTCATGTGAAGCAAGTCAGAATGGTTTTCCAGGTACTGCGTGCTAATTCCTTGTTCGTGAAGGGATCAAAGTGTCTCTTCGGTGTGCAGAAAGTTTCATTTTTGGGGTTCATCTTTTCCCCTTCTACTATCGAGATGGATCCGGTTAAGGTCCAGGCCATCCAGGATTGGACTCAGCCGACATCTCTGAAAAGTCTGCAGAAATTCCTGGGCTTTGCTAACTTTTATCGTCGCTTCATCTGTAATTTTTCTAGCATTGCCAGACCATTGACCGATTTGACCAAGAAGGGTGCTGATTTGGTTAATTGGTCTTCTGCTGCCGTGGAAGCTTTTCAGGAGTTGAAGCGTCGTTTTTGCTGTGCCCCTGTGTTGTGTCAACCAGATGTTTCTCTTCCGTTCCAGGTCGAGGTTGATGCTTCTGAGATTGGTGCAGGGGCGGTTTTGTCACAGAGAGGTTCTGGTTGCTCAGTGTTCAAACCATGTGCTTTCTTTTCCAGGAAATTTTCTGCTGCTGAGCGTAATTATGATGTGGGCAACCGAGAGTTGCTGGCCATGAAGTGGGCATTCGAGGAGTGGCGTCATTGGCTTGAGGGAGCTAAGCATCGCGTGGTGGTATTGACTGATCATAAGAATCTTACTTATCTCGAGTCTGCCAAGCGCTTGAATCCTAGACAGGCCCGTTGGTCGTTATTTTTTGCTCGTTTTGATTTTGTGATTTCGTACCTTCCGGGCTCTAAAAATGTGAAGGCGGATGCTCTGTCTAGGAGTTTTGTGCCCGACTCTCCGGGGTTATCTGAGCCGGCGAGTATCCTCAAGGAAGGAGTCATTGTGTCTGCCATCTCTCCTGATTTGCGGAGAGTGTTGCAGAAATTTCAGGCTAATAAACCTGATCGTTGTCCGGCCGAGAAACTGTTCGTCCCTGATAGGTGGACTAGTAAAGTTATCTCTGAACTTCATTGTTCGGTGCTGGCTGGTCATCCAGGAATCTTTGGTACCAGAGAGTTAGTGGCTAGATCCTTCTGGTGGCCATCTCTGTCACGGGATGTGCGTGCTTTTGTGCAGTCCTGTGGGATTTGTGCTAGGGCTAAGCCCTGCTGTTCACGTGCCAGTGGGTTGCTTTTGCCCTTGCCGGTCCCGAAGAGGCCTTGGACACATATTTCGATGGATTTCATTTCTGACCTTCCCGTTTCTCAAAAGATGTCGGTCATTTGGGTGGTCTGTGATCGCTTTTCTAAAATGGTCCATCTGGTGCCCTTGGTTAAATTGCCTTCCTCCTCTGATTTGGTGCCTTTGTTCTTCCAGCATGTGGTTCGTTTGCATGGCATTCCTGAGAATATTGTTTCTGACAGAGGTTCCCAGTTTGTCTCGAGGTTCTGGCGAGCCTTTTGTGGTAGGATGGGCATTGACCTATCTTTTTCCTCGGCCTTCCATCCTCAGACTAATGGCCAGACCGAACGAACCAATCAGACCTTGGAAACATATCGGAGATGTTTTGTTTCTGCTGACCAGGATGATTGGGTGTCATTTTTGCCGTTGGCTGAGTTCGCCCTTAATAATCGGGCCAGCTCGGCTACCTTGGTCTCTCCATTTTTCTGCAATTCTGGGTTCCATCCTCGTTTCTCTTCAGGACAGGTTGAGTCTTCGGACTGTCCTGGTGTGGATTCTGTGGTGGACAGGTTGCAGCAGATCTGGACTCAGGTAGTGGACAATTTGACCTTGTCCCAGGAGAAGGCTCAGCTTTTCGCTAATCGTAGACGCCGTGTGGGTCCCCGACTTCGTGTTGGGGATCTGGTTTGGTTATCTTCTCGTCATATTCCTATGAAGGTTTCCTCTCCTAAATTTAAACCTCGTTTTATTGGTCCATATAGGATTTCTGAGATTCTCAATCCGGTGTCTTTTCGTCTGACCCTCCCAGACTCCTTTTCCATACATAATGTATTCCATAGGTCGTTGTTGAGAAGATACGTGGCACCTATGGTTCCATCTGTGGAGCCTCCTGCCCCTGTTTTGGTGGAGGGGGAATTGGAGTATATTGTGGAGAAAATTTTGGATTCTCGTGTCTCTAGACGGAAACTCCAGTATCTGGTCAAATGGAAGGGTTATGCTCAGGAGGATAATTCCTGGGTTTTTGCCTCTGATGTCCATGCCCCAGATCTTGTTCGTGCCTTTCATGTGGCTCATCCTGGTCGGCCTGGGGGTTCTGGTGAGGGTTCGGTGACCCCTCCTCAAGGGGGGGGTACTGTTGTGAATTCTGTGGCTGAATTCACTCCTGTGGTCACAAGTGGTATTGCAGCCTCTGGGCTTCCTCCCTCAGGTGTTTTGCTGAGCTCGTTGGCTGCCTTGCTATTTAACTCCACCTGAGTCTGTCTTCCTTGCTCCTTGTCAATGTTCCAGTGTTGGATCTGAGCTACTGCATCTTTCCTGTGGCCTGCTGCTCTGCTAGATAAGTGTTACTTTGTTTTTGTTTCCGTTTTTTCTGTCCAGCTGTGCTATCCTTTTTTGCTGGAAGCTCTGAGACGCAAAGGGTGCACCGCCGTGCCGTTAGTTCGGCACGGTGGGTCTTTTTGCCTCCCTTTGCGTGGTTTTGCTTTAGGGTTTTTTGTAGACTGCATAGTTCTCTTTGCTATCCTCGCTCTGTCTAGAATATCGGGCCTCACTTTGCTGAATCTATTTCATTCCTACGTTTTGTCTTTTCATCTTGCTAACAGTCATTATATGTGGGGGGCTGCCTATTCCTTTGGGGTATTTCTCTGAGGCAAGTCAGGCTTGTATTTCTATCTTCAGGCTAGTCAGCTCCTCAGGCAGTGCCGAGTTGCATAGGTAGTGTTAGGCGCAATCCACTGCTGCTTTTAGTTGTGTGAGGATAGGTTCAGGTATTGCGGTCTACAGAGATTCCACGTCTCAGAGCTCGTTTTATTGTTTTTGGGTTATTGCCATATCACTGTATGTGCGCTGATTACTGCACACTGTGTTGCCTGATAGCACAGCATAACACAGCAGGCCACAGGAACGATCCAGGAGGAAACAGGTCCAATACTAATTTTTGCCTGTAGGACATTATTGCAAGAGAGCTTGGTTGAGTAGATTACACAAGAAGGAAAACACACAGCAAGTCAGCAGGATCTAGGAGCAACATGGCAGATGTGACAACCTACATGGTGATCTGCAGCATGTGCTACATGTTCACAGATCGACCAGAAGAAGAATCCAATTTCACCTGTCAGAAGTGTAGACTAGTGGCCCTTTTAGAAGAAAAGGTGCGGGGTCTGGAAGAAAGAATAGCAACTTTGAAACTCATCAAAGAGAATGAAGACTTTCTAGACAGAACAGAAGCATCTCTACTGGTCACAGAAGGTGAAAAAAGTGTCAGAGAACCTCCAAAAGCAGATGAGTGGAGGCATGTGACCAAAAGAAGCAAGAAGACCATGGAGAAATCACCAACCACACAACTGAAGAACCGATATCAAATCTTTGTAGAGGATGAAGATGGCACACCTAAGAATGAAGCAATACCAGCAAGCAAAAAAGAAAAGGGCACACAGCAACAAGTGACAGCAAAAAGTACAGCCAAGAAGCAACGAAGAGTGGTGGTGGTGGGAGACTCACTACTGAGAGGCACAGAAGCAGCCATCTGCAGACCGGACATAACTGCAAGAGAAGTATGCTGCCTTCCAGGTGCGATGATCAAGGATGTGACCGATAGGATACCAAAGCTCTTCAGCTCCAAGGACGTCCACCCATTTCTTCTGATACATGTTGGCACCAATGACACGGCAAGGAAGGACCTACCGACAATCTGCAAGGACTTTGAAGAGTTGGGGAAGAAAGTAAAGGAACTGGATGCACAGGTAGTTTTTTCTTCTATCCTTCCAGTAGACGGGCATGGCACCAGGAGATGGAACAGGATCCTTGATGCAAACAACTGGCTAAGACGATGGTGCAGACAACAAGGATTTGGATTCCTGGACCACGGTGTGAATTACTGGTATGATGGACTCCTCGCCAGAGACGGACTACACCTCAACAAACTTGGGAAACACACATTCGCCAGAAGACTCGCTACACTCATCAGGAGGGCGTTAAACTAGAAGAAGAGGGGACGGGAAGAAAAACATTTGACTCGAACAAAGACGACCCAGGAAAACATACTCTGAAGGGAGGTAAGAACATTTCTAAAACAATCCACAGTGAGGAGATTGGAACAAAACAAAATCCTCTAAACTGCATGCTCGCAAACGCCAGAAGCCTGACAAACAAGATGGAAGAACTAGAAGCAGAAATATCTACAGGTAACTTTGACATAGTGGGAATAACCGAGACATGGTTAGATGAAAGCTATGACTGGGCAGTTAACTTACAGGGTTATAGTCTGTTTAGAAAGGATCGTAAAAATCAGAGAGGAGGAGGGGTTTGTCTCTATGTAAAGTCTTGTCTAAAGTCCACTTTAAGGGAGGATATTAGCGAAGGGAATGAGGATGTCGAGTCCATATGGGTTGAAATTCATGGAGGGAAAAATGGTAACAAAATTCTCATTGGGGTCTGTTACAAACCCCCAAATATAACAGAAAGCATGGAAAGTCTACTTCTAAAGCAGATAGATGAAGCTGCAACCCATAATGAGGTCCTGGTTATGGGGGACTTTAACTACCCGGATATTAACTGGGAAACAGAAACCTGTGAAACCCATAAAGGCAACAGGTTTCTGCTAATAACCAAGAAAAATTATCTTTCACAATTGGTGCAGAATCCAACCAGAGGAGCAGCACTTTTAGACCTAATACTATCTAATAGACCTGACAGAATAACAAATCTGCAGGTGGTCGGGCATTTAGGAAATAGCGACCACAATATTGTGCAGTTTCACCTGTCTTTCACTAGGGGGACTTGTCAGGGAGTCACAAAAACATTGAACTTTAGGAAGGCAAAGTTTGAACAGCTTAGAGATGCCCTTAATCTGGTAGACTGGGACAATATCCTCAGAAATAAGAATACAGATAATAAATGGGAAATGTTTAAGAACATCCTAAATAGGCAGTGTAAGCGGTTTATACCTTGTGGGAATAAAAGGACTAGAAATAGGAAAAACCCAATGTGGCTAAACAAAGAAGTAAGACAGGCAATTAACAGTAAAAAGAAAGCATTTGCACTACTAAAGCAGGATGGCACCATTGAAGCTCTAAAAAACTATAGGGAGAAAAATACTTTATCTAAAAAACTAATTAAAGCTGCCAAAAAGGAAACAGAGAAGCACATTGCTAAGGAGAGTAGAACTAATCCCAAACTGTTCTTCAACTATATCAATAGTAAAAGAATAAAAACTGAAAATGTAGGCCCCTTAAAAAATAGTGAGGAAAGAATGGTTGTAGATGACGAGGAAAAAGCTAACATATTAAACACCTTCTTCTCCACGGTATTCACGGTGGAAAATGAAATGCTAGGTGAAATCCCAAGAAACAATGAAAACCCTATATTAAGGGTCACCAATCTAACCCAAGAAGAGGTGCGAAACCGGCTAAATAAGATTAAAATAGATAAATCTCCGGGTCCGGATGGCATACACCCACGAGTACTAAGAGAACTAAGTAATGTAATAGATAAACCATTATTTCTTATTTTTAGTGACTCTATAGCGACAGGGTCTGTTCCGCAGGACTGGCGCATAGCAAATGTGGTGCCAATATTCAAAAAGGGCTCTAAAAGTGAACCTGGAAATTATAGGCCAGTAAGTCTAACCTCTATTGTTGGTAAAATATTTGAAGGGTTTCTGAGGGATGTTATTCTGGATTATCTCAATGAGAATAACTGTTTAACTCCATATCAGCATGGGTTTATGAGAAATCGCTCCTGTCAAACCAATCTAATCAGTTTTTATGAAGAGGTAAGCTATAGGCTGGACCACGGTGAGTCATTGGACGTGGTATATCTCGATTTTTCCAAAGCGTTTGATACCGTGCCGCACAAGAGGTTGGTACACAAAATGAGAATGCTTGGTCTGGGGGAAAATGTGTGTAAATGGGTTAGTAACTGGCTTAGTGATAGAAAGCAGAGGGTGGTTATAAATGGTATAGTCTCTAACTGGGTCGCTGTGACCAGTGGGGTACCGCAGGGGTCAGTATTGGGACCTGTTCTCTTCAACATATTCATTAATGATCTGGTAGAAGGTTTACACAGTAAAATATCGATATTTGCAGATGATACAAAACTATGTAAAGCAGTTAATACAAGAGAAGATAGTATTCTGCTACAGATGGATCTGGATAAGTTGGAAACTTGGGCTGAAAGGTGGCAGATGAGGTTTAACAATGATAAATGTAAGGTTATACACATGGGAAGAGGGAATCAATATCACCATTACACACTGAACGGGAAACCACTGGGTAAATCTGACAGGGAGAAGGACTTGGGGATCCTAGTTAATGATAAACTTACCTGGAGCAGCCAGTGCCAGGCAGCAGCTGCCAAGGCAAACAGGATCATGGGGTGCATTAAAAGAGGTCTGGATACACATGATGAGAGCATTATACTGCCTCTGTACAAATCCCTAGTTAGACCGCACATGGAGTACTGTGTCCAGTTTTGGGCACCGGTGCTCAGGAAGGATATAATGGAACTAGAGAGAGTACAAAGGAGGGCAACAAAATTAATAAAGGGGATGGGAGAACTACAATACCCAGATAGATTAGCGAAATTAGGATTATTTAGTCTAGAAAAAAGACGACTGAGGGGCGATCTAATAACCATGTATAAGTATATAAGGGGACAATACAAATATCTCGCTGAGGATCTGTTTATACCAAGGAAGGTGACGGGCACAAGGGGGCATTCTTTGCGTCTGGAGGAGAGAAGGTTTTTCCACCAACATAGAAGAGGATTCTTTACTGTTAGGGCAGTGAGAATCTGGAATTGCTTGCCTGAGGAGGTGGTGATGGCGAACTCAGTCGAGGGGTTCAAGAGAGGCCTGGATGTCTTCCTGGAGCAGAACAATATTGTATCATACAATTATTAGGTTCTGTACAAGGACGTAGATCTGGGTATTTATTATGATGGAATATAGGCTGAACTGGATGGACAAATGTCTTTTTTCGGCCTTACTAACTATGTTACTATGTTACTATGTTACTAGAACATTGACTGGAGGCCAGGATCAAAGCACTAGGTGGAGTTAAATAGAGCAGCACCTAACGACTTCACCACATCACCTGAGGAAGGAAACTCAGAAGCCGCAGTACCACTTTTCTCCACCAACGGAAGCTCACAGAGAGAATCAGCCGAAGTACCACTTGTGACCACAGGAGGGAGCTCTGCCACAGAATTCACAACAGGGTTGATGTGGTGTATGAATCAGGCTGCACTCTGATGACACCCGAGTGCATTCCTATTGTGAGTGTGATGAAGGAACAGGTAGGGACCTGTACACACAGAAGATGCAGGTACGGAAACAAGCCAGAAGGAAAGGAGAATGAAGGAACAGGTAGGGACCTGTTCACACAGGAGGACCAAGTAACAAGTAGAAGGTGAAACTAAGAGAAGAGAAGGAGAAGGCAGAGCCAAGGACGGAGCCGCAAGAGGCAGAGCCAAGGGCGGAGATGCTGGAGGCGGAGCCAAGAGCAGAGACACTGAAGGCGGAGACAAGAGCGGAGACGCTGGAGGCGGAGCAAAGAGCGGAGATGCTGGAGGCGGAGCCAAGAGCGGAGACGCTGGGGGCAGAGCCAAGAGCGGAGACGCTGGAGGCGGAGCCAAGAGCGGAGATGCTGGAGGCGGAGCCAAGAGCAGAGACGCTGGAGGCGGAGCCAAGAGTGGAGACGCTGGAGGCAGAGCCAAGAGCAGAGACGGAGCCGAGTGCAGAAACACAGGAGGCGGAGCCAGATAGTACCGCAAAGAGCGGGGCCAGATGGAACCGCAAAGAGCGGAGCCACAGAGCAAAGCCAGAGAGTGCGAAGCAAGGTCTGAGTGCAGAGCCGCAAGAGTGAGGAGTGAAAGCAGACAGAAAACACAAGGAAAGAAAGCAGGGAAGAAAGCCACAGACAAGGAGACTGAGAAAAGACAAAGTACAGACAAGGCAAATAGAACAAGACACAGGGACAAAGACACAGGGACCAGGATATTCTGCCTCCTGGAAGGCGGACTACAAGAACAAGGCAAAAGCACAGAGAAAAGCTCAGAGGGAGTAACTCAGAGCAAGGCCAGGCAAACTCAGCAGCTAAACACTAACTGAGCTAACACATTGCACAGGCCCAGAGCACAGGGTGGAGCTGCACTATATACAGGAGGCCTCTTGGTAATTGGTCAGGAACTGATTGCACCTGATTCCTATAAGAACCAGAGAGTTCAGGCGCCGGCCCCCTATACACATAGCCATGAAGCATGTACAGAGCAGAGACACAGAACATGGAGCTGGCATTAAAGAGGAAGCACAACATGGCCTGGAGCAGTGGGTAAGATTGTGTGAGAGATGTGAGGCCATGCTGTGATGCCAGCAGAGTTGTTACAGTACCCCCCCTTTACGGCCCCTCCTCTTCAAGCCCACCAGAACAACCTGTAGAAGGAGGACAGGAGGACACATAGTCATAGCCATCACAACATTCCTCTCGTAGAATGAGGTATTTGAGACATTAAAGATCTCAGGATGCTCAGTCTCTTTGAGTCCAGTAAGATCAGCCTCCCACTCAGAAGACACAAGGAACAGGACTTCTTTCACCTGGTCAACAGAAAGCAGGGACTTGGAAGCTTGTGATTTGACCACAACATAGTCTGATTCTTTGGACACTGAAGACACCTTCACTAGATCCAACTTAAGTCCATCATCACAAGAAAATTGGACCTCCTCCTTTAGACTGGTAGAAAGCAGAGATGAGAACACTTCAGTCTTGGGATCTTCGCCCGATAGCCAGATGGAAACTGGTGGCATACATATAGGAAACATCTTCAACCTGGTACCCTGAAAAAACTGGACCTCCTCTTCAAGATTAGAGGATGAGTAAGTCTCTGTCTTAGTATTATCAGCAAGTAGCCACTTGGAAGCAGAAGACATAGATTTAGCAAGCCCCATCAGCCAGTTGCTCTGACAAGACTGGACCATTTCTTCCTCCGGATTGGTGAAGAACAGAGATGCAAGAGCTTCAGCTTCAATTTCTTCATCCACCTGCCACATGGAATCCGAAGGCATCATTACAGGAAGCATCTTCTTCCCAAAGTTCATAGAAAATTTATTAAGTGACAGGGATGTTCCTGGGAACTGGTCACAGGTATTGACACTGGAGGTGTGCGGAGAGGACGCCACTGTTTCCTTTAAGGTACCTTCACACTAAACGATGCTGCAGCGATCCAGACAACAATCCGGATCGCTGTAGCGTCGCTGTTTGGTCGCTGGAGAGCTGTCACACAGACAGCTCTCCAGCGACCAACGATGCCGGTAACCAGGGTAAACATCGGGTTACTAAGCGCATCATGGCCTGGAGCAGTGGGTAAGATTGTGTGAGAGATGTGAGGCCATGCTGTGATGCCAGCAGAGTTGTTACAATTGCAGAGTAAATTTTCTCTGGTGACCCATGTAAAAATGAAAAATTTGAACAATATTATCCAAGAAAAAAGCGGGTACAACCGGCACTGAAAGCTGTACAATTCACATATATATGAGAGACTGTGATCCTATGTGGATAGGACAATCCTGGGCTTGCTGCTGAAATGGGTGGTGCTCAACATGCGAAGTCCACAATCCATACAGTGGGGCAAAAAAGTATTTAGTCAGTCAGCAATAGTGCAAGTACCACCACTTAAAAAGATGAGAGGCGTCTGTAATTTACATCATAGGTAGACCTCAACTATGGGAGACATACTGAGAAAAAAAAATCCAGAAAATCACATTGTCTGTTTTTTTATCATTTTTTTTGCATTTTATGGTGGAAAATAAGTATTTGGTCAGAAACAAACAATCAAGATTTCTGGCTCTCACAGACCTGTAACTTCTTCTTTAAGAGGCTCCTCTTTCCTCCACTCATTACCTGTAGTAATGGCACCTGTTTAAACTTGTTATCAGTATAAAAAGACACCTGTGCACACCCTCAAACAGTCTGACTCCAAACTCCACTATGGTGAAGACCAAAGAGCTGCCAAAGGACACCAGAAACAAAATTGTAGCCCTGCACCAGGCTGGGAAGACTGAATCTGCAATAGCCAACCAGCTTGGAGTGAAGAAATCAACAGTGGGAGCAATAATTAGAAAATGGAAGACATACAAGACCACTGATAATCTCCCTCGATCTGGGGCTCCACGCAAAATCCCACCCCGTGGGGTCAGAATGATCACAAGAACGGTGAGCAAAAATCCCAGAACCACGTGGGGGGACCTAGTGAATGAACTGCAGAGAGCTGGGACCAATCTAACAAGGTCTACCATAAGTAACACACTACACCACCATGGACTCAGATCCTGCAGTGCCAGACGTGTCCCACTGCTTAAGCCAGTACATGTCCGGGCCCGTCTGAAGTTTGCTAGAGAGCATTTGGATGATCCAGAGGAGTTTAGGGAGAATGTCCTATGGTCTGATGAAACCAAACTGGAACTGTTTGGTAGAAACACAACTTGTCGTGTTTGGAGGAAAAAGAATACTGAGTTGCATCCATCAAACACCATACCTACTGTAAAGCATGGTGGTGGAAACATCATGCTTTGGGGCTGTTTCTCTGCAAAGGGGCCAGGACGACTGATCCGGGTACATGAAAGAATGAATGGGGCCATGTATCGTGAGATTTTGAGTGCAAACCTCCTTCCATCAGCAAGGGCATTGAAGATGAAACGTGGCTGGGTCTTTCAACATGACAATGATCCAAAGCACACCGCCAGGGCAACGAAGGAGTGGCTTCGTAAGAAGCATTTCAAGGTCCTGGAGTGGCCTAGCCAGTCTCCAGATCTCAACCCTATAGAAAACCTTTGGAGGGAGTTGAATGTCCGTATTGCCAAGCGAAAAGCCAAAAACATCACTGCTCTAGAGGAGATCTGCATGGAGGAATGGGCCAACATACCAACAACAGTGTGTGGCAACCTTGTGAAGACTTACAGAAAACGTTTGACCTCTGTCATTGCCAACAAAGGATATATTACAAAGTATTGAGATGAAATTTTGTTTCTGACCAAATACTTATTTTCCACCATAATATGCAAATAAAATGTTAAAAAAACAGACAATGTGATTTTCTGGATTTTTTTTTCTCAGTTTGTCTCCCATAGTTGAGGTCTACCTATGATGTAAATTACAGACGCCTCTCATCTTTTTAAGTGGTGGAACTTGCACTATTGCTGACTGACTAAATACTTTTTTGCCCCACTGTATAGCATAAATAGGAAGAAAAAGTGTGGCACTCACCCAGTTTTTTCAGCTAAATTCATGTCCTTTATTTAGCACTTAGCTGGTTACAGACATTTTTCGGCATCGGCTGGAGTGAGTGAGGGAGCGGGGAGTGAAAGACAGGACTATGGCCGTTTCGTGCACTAGCGGTTCCACAGGTCCTTCCGACGCTGCTTAAAAGGGGTCCTCTGGGAGTGATGGTACTGCAGCAAAGATGGTATCGCTTCCCACAGGTGAAGCTGGGTACACAGGGCTCTCGGTGTATTGGGCAAGGATAATGTGGTGCCAGAATAAACAGAGGACTCAGGGTTGCAGTCTCTTTACGTGGTTTTACTGATGGTAGGCAATCTCAGTGCACAGTACCAGAAACAGGTGTTGGTGTGCTCCAGCCGGCCTGGAGGCAATAGTGGATCCCTCTCCCAGATGAGGTTTGTAAGCCTTCCTTCTCACGCTCTTATGCGAGGTCCTTGCTGTCTGTGGCTCCCATACAATTTCCTCTCTCTCCTGTCCTGGGACAGTACCCGTATGATTGGCAATGCCAGCCTTTTGACAGGGTCTCTATCCCCACCCGGTCTCTGTGTACTGCTGAACTTTCGGGTGTTGGTGCGGACAGACTACATAAAGTCTTCTGCCCTCCAGTTCTGCTGTAGGACGTGAAGTATTACACAGCCTCGGGCTCCCGGTGCCCAGTTCCTGCGCTTCACCTTAGAGGCTCACAGTTCCCCTCTGAACTCCTTTGTTCTCTTTTGGTTCTTCTCTCTCACACTTGCGCTCAATGCAACCCATCTGGTTCTCTTCTATCCTGGAGCTGCAGCACTACACAAGGCTGCATGGCCCCTCTCTCTGCTCACACTCCTCTCCTCCAACTCCCTAGATCAACTTCCTAACTCCTCCTCCAGACCAGAATATATATATATATATCTGGGGAAAGCTCCCTTGAATCCGGGTTCAGAGCTCCCCCTTCTGGCCTGGATTCAGAATGTGTTGCATGTAGGTGTATTGCCTGTTAAAGGGAATCCTACTTGCCTCCAGGCATGACATCAGCCTCCTTGAAAGGAAGGCAACATCACTGTAACTGTTAGAATCTGTGTTGTTTTTGACCATCCACGCCATCTTGTTGTGGTTTTCTGGCTGCTGGTCTTTTTCCCCTGGTGCAGGGTTGCCTTGGGTCAGGTGATTGTATCACCCTTTATTACCCAGCACCTGCCTCCCATTCCTTGCTGGACAACAGTGTTAATCTGCTAGAGTTCTGGCTAGGTGCTTTGATAGCTTTCTGTGCTTGATATTGTGCAGTTCTGGGATCTCTGGTTCTGCTATCTTTAGTTTCTGTTTTCAGTTGGTTTCTGTAGCTGTCTCTGTGTTTTCTATTAGAGGGTGACCTGTTTTTATAACAAGTTCTTAGATCTTTCAAGGACCTCCTTCCCCTAATCTATAGGTCTTCGCTGAAATTAACCTAGGATCGTCGGTGGGTCTATTCACAAGGAATGGGTCGCCCACTCCACCGTAGGGTATCAGCCTAATCTCAGTGCAGGGTCAGTTTTCCCTCTTCTATCCTAGTTCTGTGTTGCAGTTCCATAACAGTAACAACCGGTTACGTGGGATGCTACATACACCCTCCCCCCCCTCCCCCCCCCCGGTAAATCCAGCACTCCCGGACTGGGAAAACAAAAAGACAATAAATTGATTGAAGACAGGCAAAACATTTTTGGTATGCATACAACAGGGTAAACTTTTGCTTCCTTTTATGGGAGGTATTAGTGCTTTAAAGGTTACAAACTTTAATACAAGATATAATATAACTTTAAAAAAATAGAACTTTCTTATGGTGACATTAAATATTAAATACTAAATATAAAATATGAAACGACAATCACCCTTTACGGGTATACTATCTTTAGCAACATCAATACTAACACTTCTTCTGATAAAGTGCAACAAAATTAAGACATTTTCAGGAGTGCATCATTTAAAAGTGTAAACAGTTTTCAAGTCTTTCAATATCACATAAATAACATTCTCATTCAATAAATTGTGAGATCTCTCCCACCAATAATCAGCAATGGGGGGACCCATTCGTAAACCCCCAATGTAGGACTTGGGCATGTTGCGAGACATAGCTGGCCTCCTCTTTGGACCGTTTCTTCTGCTATGCCTAATGGGTTTTTCTCCAGGTCACTTTAAGATAAACAACTTTAAGCCAAACAATAAACAGTATCTTTAGTGGTTACTTGTAAAACCAGTAGAAAGCACCTAAGGAGGTGCCAACTATGTACAGGAAAGTTTATGGACCATTCACTGTCCATGGCCTCAGTGTCTTTTCAAATAAACAAACTTTTAAAGCAGAAACCTTGCCAGGTTAACTTTTCACTTTTAACTATTCACAGTCACATTTATCTTGTTTATTTTTGCTCTTTCCAGGGTTGTTCTTGGTGCTGGCTACTCCCTGACCGGAAAAATTCAGGATCATACCTCTCAGCTGATACGATATACCAGGGCATACTGGCTGGTTCCACCACTGGTGTCTGGGTGGACTGGTAGCATTTAGTAGTTGGCCTGGCCTGACATGCTGCTGCTCCTGCAGGGACTGACATTACAGCATGGCCTGTTTGCTTTAAATGTTTTTGCACTGTTACTGGCACTTTCTGCAGTCCAGAGCGTACCACCCTTTGTTGTCGATATGGCAGGTATATGACAGTCTGTCACTGGGGTACAGGTCTCTGTCAGGGAGTCCTTCCATTAATTTGGATTCAACGTCTCTCCAGTTAATGAAGATTTCATTGATCATCCCTGCTTCTTTTATGAAACCCAAGCATCTCTGTTGATTGAAGACTACTACTTCTTCCTGCCATAGTGGTCCCCTTTCTGCCCGAGGGATCTTGCGAGTTCGGGCCTTTGCCTCCAAGTTTCTCTCCTCAAACATTGCCTGTCCGGCCACGGATTGCTGTTTCTCCCTCTCCTCCCGACGTCTACAGTGCTCCCGCCATGTTATGATGGGTTTATCCCTTTGAGCGCTACCATGTCCTCCTCCTCAGGTCCCTTTTCAAAGACCATGGATTCAGTACAGTTAACCCGGGGCCCACAGGTTAGAATTAGCGGGGCTGCCATCTGACCCAAGCTACCGTCCCCCCTGTCCCATTACAGGTGACCATCTGCTCATCTGGGCCTTGGCATCGGTGGGGTCGGTAGGGGGCCCACCAGGTTGTCGTCTGGCACAGGGGTTGCAGCGGGACTTGAGGCCAGGGTACCCTTGGCATATGGTGACATTTCACCGAGGGACCCAAAACACTGGTCGGGTGTGTACAGCAGTGGGAGTGACTCGGGCCTAGCCATTGGTCCTTCCGCTGTTGGGGTCGGGGTCACACCCCTTACCTTTTCTTCCAAAGCACTGGATCTTCCTTTCCGCTCTGGACCAGACAAGGTTACTGATGGTCATCCGGTAAGGTTCCCGAAGAAGGCCTCTTTCCATTTCTCTCTGCAGGAGGTCCGGATCCAGCTAGTTCTTGCAGACCCTGGCTGGGGCAGTCCTCCTGCTCCACCCCACGCTCCAGTGCTCGCTCACCTCCCTCCGCCATGTTGCATTCCGGTACTTCCTCCTCGGTCTGGTTTCACTCCACTACGCTTACCTTTGTGGGCGGTTATTCTTCTTCCCGACATCCCAAACCAGGAGGCGGACTTCTCTCATTGATGGGCATACTTCTTGGACATAGTAGTATTGATGAGGTGCGGCCATGGTTTTCGCGCCATTTCTCCTGGTGCCACCCACGACAACATGCTCTTCTCCTCCTGCGCATCACATGGTGCTGCAATGGCAGCAGTTTTGGTGTCAATTAGCAATTTAACAGTCTCTCAATAAAGCACAGTCTCTGAGGCACACAAGACCCAGTTTGCTGGGTCGGTCCATCCTGTTTGTGACGCCAAGTTTGAACACCTGCCAGGGCCATGGGGATACTCAGTACCGGGTCCAGTCATTACTAAAGGGGTGGTCACGGTGGCAGTGACCCGGTCCGTGGCCCTGGGCGCCCAAGTAAAAGGGACAGTCTTTAAAGGGGTTTGTAAAATAATAAAGTTTGTGACGCCACCTGTGGTACTCGGTCAGGGGTGACCGACACTGCTTAAAGGGGTCCTCTGGGGGTGATGGTACTGCAGCAAATATGGTATCGCTTCCCACAGGTGAAGCTGGGTCCACAGTGCTCCTGGTGTATTGGGCAGGGATCGTATGGTGCCAGAATAAACAGAGGACACAGGTTTGCAGTCTCTTTACCTGGTTTACTGATGGTAGGCAGTCTAAGACCAGGGTACCAGCAACAGGTGTTGGTGTGCTCTGGCTGGCCTGGAGGCAATGGTGGATTCTTCTCCCAGGTGAGGTTTGTAAGCTTTCCTTCTCATGCTCTTATGCAAGGTCCTTGCTGCCTGTGGCTCCCTTACATGGTCCTCTCTCTCCTGTCCTGGGACAGTACCCATATGGAGGGCAAGGCCAGCCTTTTGACAGGGTCTCTATCACGACCCGGGCTCTGTGTACTGCTGCACCTTCGGGTGTGGGTGCGGACAGACTACATAAAGTCTTCTGCCCTCCGGTTCTGCTGTGGGACATGAAGTTATACACAGCCTCGGGCTCCCAGTGCCCGATTCCTGCGCTTCAGCTCAGAGGGTGCAAGGTCACAGTTCCCCTCAAAACTCCTTTGTTCTCCTTTGTTTCTCTCCTATCACACTTGCGTTCAATGCAACCCACCAGGTTCTCTTCTATCCTGGAGCTGCAGCACCACACTTGGCTCCCCATGCCCAGTTACTGCGCTTCAGGTCACAGTCTGCCCGGTCACAGTTCCCCTCCGAACTCCTTTGCTTCTCCCCTCTCACACTTGCTTTCAATGCAACCCGAATGGTTCTCTTCTCTCCTGGAGCTACAGCACCACACGTAACTGCATGTCCCACTCTCTGCTCACACTTCTCTCTCCTCCAACTCCCTGGATCAACTCCCTAACTCCTCCTCCAGACCAGAATATATATCTGGGGAAAGCTCCCTCGAATTCAGGTTCAGAGCTCCCCTTCTGGCCTGGATTCAGAATGTGTTGCATGTAGGTGTATTGCCTGTTAAAGGGAATCCTCCTTGCCTCCAGGCATGACATCAGCCTCCCCGAAATGAAGGCAAGATCACTGTAACAATCGGTTACCTGGGGTGTTACTCCACTGCTACAGGAAAAGTGGGAAGAGCCGGGCAAAGCGCCAGAATTGGCGCATCTAATAGATGCGCCTTTTCTGGGTGGCTGTGGCTGCTGTTTTAAGGTTTTTATTTAGTATACTGAAAATGCCAAAAATGAATAAAAAGGTTCTAACATAAGATTTGCTATAGCATTCTACACCACTAGCGCTCCGTAGATTTCTGCAGATCGTGGTTTCTGCTAGAATGACATAACATATGGTAAATGGTATATCTTAGCTGCCTATTAGTGTGGGCGATGAATGCTGTTTAATGCCTCTGCTGTAGATAACAGTATGGGATTTATTTAGCGACATTAGAGAAAAGCTGTATTTCCCTGTTTATAGCGATTGGTTGTCTACAGAGTGAGCATGTATGGGGAATAGGACTACACAATAGACACGAGAAATGAACCAGATAATATATCTGAATCACTTTTTGCAAGGTTAGCATTCTATCATTTCCTGTTTAATCTTTTCAAGGAAACCACTTTTCTCAAAAGATGGCAAACAGGAGGAGAATATCACAAAGGTCATGTCATTAAATCCAAGTGGGTACAAGAGAAGGAAGGGATTTTCTTTTTGCCAAGTTGGCATATTTGTTTTACTGCCATAAAATAGGGGTAGACATGATGTCTGGTCATAGTAACCAATTATTTTTTTTGCAAAATTGGAAGTTTGAGTAAGGTAAATTAAGAACTCAATTATTTTATTTCATTCAACTAAGTCAGTTCATTTCTTACAAACTATCCTCAGGTACCCTACAAGTATCTAATTGTTCTGCTTATTTTCAGAAGTTCCCACCTTATAATTTTCTCATCTGAAAACTGCTCCTGTTTTGACAAGGAAATCAACATTACGGAAATGTCTTATGACTTAATCCATATAGAAGACCAAGTCTAAGTAGACGCATACCAGCATTTTGAATGGTACATGACCCCTAGAGGGAGGGTGCTCCCAGACTGATGAGCAAGTGTTGTGTTCCAGTGAGATCTAGAATTGGTGCCTCCTGGTCTTAAGTGGAGTCATGGTTGTAACTAAGATTAATGTTTTAAAAGGGTTGTCTACTACTAGGACAACCCCTTCTCATTCCCCATGTTTGATCCAGTTAAAAAAAAAAATACTTATATTCACCTCCCGTGCCTGCTCCATTCCAGCAGTGTAGACATTTGTGTTCTCGATGTTCACGCTTGGGTATTCCATTAAGTGTAGTTGAAATCAAGTCCGCACCTAATCTGGGGTGACATCAGATTACTACTTGGCACCGGAAACCCATACACAAATAGAAAATAGCTGAAGAGAACATTGCGCCCCAGAGGAAGGTGGAAAGATGATGTCGGTCAGTTCAGAGGATCAGATGGAGGACTGTGGCGATGGTGGGAGGTCAAGCGTTAAGGTGAGTATTACATTATTATTATTTTTTTACACTCTGCATTTATTATGCAGAGAGAACCTAGATCATAATAAAGATCATTAAATTCACATCAAATAATTTTGATGTGAGTTGGATTTCCTTGACAAATTCTAGCAATCTACCGACCTCGAATCTTGGCACATTAGCTGATTTCTAGCTTGCATACATTTTTTCTCTGAATGGGTAAGTGTAACCTGTAGCATTTTTCTATATAGAACAGAGTAAAAAAAAAAAAAAAGTATACCACGTGGTATATATTTTGAATTTACAATGGGAGAAAATAGTCATAGTGGCATATGTTGGAGGATTGTTTGAAGGTAATGTATACACCAGGGAAGATTCTTGCTTTATACTTCAGATTAAAGCATCAAATGAGATGTGAGCCAAGTCTTAATTTCCGAGATTCATGATTCTGAGCAAATTGTTTCATGGCTGTGTCTAAACATCTTTTAGATAAAATACTAAATAATGGACAAATTAGCCATTTGATTTCTACTCTTTTTAGTACAAATGTTTATCCTGTGTGGCCATCATTACTAGAAGATACTTGACTAGATTCTAAACAAGGATCTGGGTGCTAGTGATGAGCCAACGTAATCGGATAACGTGTTACCCGCTCATGCTCGGGTGTTATTGGAGTATCTTGGGCGTGCTCAGTTAATATGCTCGAGTGCCTGCGGCTGCATGTTTTGCGGCTGTTAGACACCCGCAACACATGTGGGGATTCCCTAACAAACAGGGAATCCCTGCATGTGTTGGGGCTGTCTAACAGCCGCAAAATATGCAGTCGCAAGGACTCGAACATATTATCCAGGCAAGCCCAATTTACTCCGATAACCTGTTATCCGAGCACGTTCGCTCATCACTAATAGATGTTATTTCTGATCTTTTGTGACATACAGTTAGGGCCAGAAATATTTGGACAGTGACACAAGTTTTGTTATTTTAGCTGTTTACAAAAACATGTTCAGAAATACAATTATATATATAATATGGGCTGAAAGTGCACACTCCCAGCTGCAATATGATAGTTTCCACATCCAAATCGGAGAAAGGGTTTAGGAATCATAGCTCTGTAATGCATAGCGTCCTCTTTTTCAAGGGACCAAAGGTAATTGGACAATGGACTCTAAGGGCTGCAATTAACTCTGAAGGCGTCTCCCTCGTTAACCTGTAATCAATGAAGTAGTTAAAAGGTCAGGGGTGGATTCCAGGTGTGTGGTTTTGCATTTGGAAGCTGTTGCTGTGAGCAGACAACATGCGGTCAAAGGAACTCTCAATTGAGGTGAAGCAGAACATCCTGAGGCTGAAAAAAAAGAAAAAATCCATCAGAGAGATAGCAGATATGCTTGGAGTAGCAAAATCAACAGTTGGGTACATTCTGAGAAAAAAGGAATTGACTGGTGAGCTTGGGAACTCAAAAAGGCCTGGGCGTCCACGGATGACAACAGTGGTGGATGATCGCCGCATACTTAATTTGGTGAAGAAGAACCCGTTCACAACATCAACTGAAGTCCAGAACACTCTCAGTGAAGTAGGTGTATCTGTCTCTAAGTCAACAGTAAAGAGAAGACTCCATGACAGTAAATACAAAGGGTTCACATCTAGATGCAAACCATTCATCAATACCAAAAATAGACAGGCCAGAGTTAAATTTGCAGAAAAACACCTCAAGAAGCCAGCTCAGTTCTGGAAAAGTATTCTATGGACAGATGAGACAAAGATCAACCTGTACCAGAATGATGGGAAGAAAAAAGTTTGGAGAAGAAAGGGAACGGCACATGATCCAAGGCACACCACATCCTCTGTAAAACATGGTGGAGGCAACGTGATGGCATGGGCATGCATGGCTTTCAATGGCACTGGGTCACTTGTGTTTATTGATGACATAAGAGCAGACAAGAGTAGCCGGATGAATTCTGAAGTGTACCGGGATATTTTTTCAGCCCAGATTCAGCCAAATGCTGCAAAGTTGATTGGACGGCGCTTCATAGTACAGATGGACAATGACCCCAAGCATACAGCCAAAGCTACCCAGGCGTTCATGAGTGCCAAAAAGTGGAACATTCTGCAATGGCCAAGTCAATCTCCAGATCTAAACCCAATTGAGCATGCATTTCACTTGCTCAAATCCAGACTTAAGACGGAAAGACCCACAAACAAGCAAGACCTGAAGGCTGCGGCTGTAAAGGCCTGGCAAAGCATTAAGAAGGAGGAAACCCAGCGTTTGGTGATGTCCATGGGTTCCAGACTTAAGGCAGTGATTGCCTCCAAAGGATTTGCAACAAAATATTGAAAATAAAAATATTTTGTTTGGGTTATGTTTATTTGTCCAATTACTTTTGACCTCCTAAAATGTGGAGTGTTTGTAAAGAAATGTGTACAATTCCTACATTTTCTATCAGATATTTTTGTTCAACCCTTCAAATTAAACGTTACAATCTGCACTTGAATTCTGTTGTAGAGGTTTCATTTCAAATCCAATGTGGTGGCATGCAGAGCCCAACTCGCGAAAATTGTGTCACTGTCCAAATATTTCTGGCCCTAACTGTAGATAGACTAGTCTACCTTGATCTACTTGATTTTTAGTCTTATGAATCCTGGACATTTGGCAATTTTGTAACAGGACATTGTCCCCATTGTATATGATTTTTTTCTAATTATCCATTGAACATATGTTTTAGGTAATGCATGGTGATAGAGACACAAAATAACATAATTTCTCAGCTTGCTGTGTGCACATATCGCAATTTTCACACTTGTATGAGAGTTAAAAACAACAGACAGGTATACAATATCTTTCATTTCCAATGAAGGATCTGCAACAGAAGCCAAAGTGAAAAAATAATATTAAGTGTTTTTTTATTAATCAATTACAAAATACAGGAAGGTAGTGATGTTTCAACCCAAATACAAAAATGGATCTTTTTCAAGTTATCTTTTATTTCCATAGACAAGAGATGCATGATGACAAGTCTGCTCCTCAATCAGCCAGTCTGCTGAAGGGAATCAGTCTGAAGTTAAAGGCAGTCAGTCAAGACAAAATAACTGTTCAAACAAAACACAAGCACTCAGTGCACCCTTGGTGGGGCTGAACAGTGTAGAACTCCTTCCCAACTACTTGTTTTCCATCTATTGTTGCCTTTCGCTGGCTCCTTTAAAGTTAGCTCTGCCAATCAGGAAAGAAGTGGGTGGGATAGATGGAAATCAACTAGGTAAGAATGGGGAACTGAAGTGTTTTGCCATGTCAAGAGGGTTCTAACTGCCTATGGAGCATGCAGCTAGAAGGGTGCCTCCAATGTAACAGGAGATGGGTGGCATAGATTGGTTACTGGGGGGGTCCTATACTTTTCTCTTCTCTGATTTTTCTAAACCCCACCTAGATTATATAGGAAAAAAATATTATTTGCAGATTACAAATAACTTTAGTCCAGTGTACATGACAAAAACTGCAATTCTGGATAACAAAATGTCAGTGGGTACATAGCAGTAGGCACAATTTGGGGCCCATACTATTGAACACCAGAGGCAAGGTACAACTGCTTGAGTGGAGAATGTCCTTCGAGGTTCAGCAGTTTGTGCATCTTTGTACGCAGCGCAGTCATTGTTTTCTTTGACTACATAACAATTTCATGGCATAAGTTGATCATGAAAAATTGGATTATTTTTAATGACTATGAGTTTTAACACATGGAATTTTTAGGAGTCATTCTAGGCAAACACTTTACTTGTGAAAAATGAATACCTCTCCAGGTTGTGATTTTCTGTCATTGCGTATGGCAAAGTCTTCTATTGATTATTTTACAAAAGGTTGAGCATGCACATAATGGGTCTTCTCTTCAATTTTTGTAGTTAGATTGCACTTGCACATTGCTGCTCTTGCCCCATATGGGGAGGCACATAAGAAAAATACAGGAGAGGACAGGGTACTTCATGGGCTCTGAGCTGTGCGACCGACGTCCATCCTGCCAAAATCACAAAAAGTGTGGCACGATTTGGCAGGGGTGCTGATTGGAGATGTGGGGACACAAAAGAGTGTACATGCATTCTTAGGCTTCATTCACACATCTGATTTTCACATACATGTTCGATCTGTTTGCAAACCACTTATCAGTATGAAAATCACAGAGTCATGTCTGATTTGGATCGGACTCACAGATCAAAATTTCCCATAAAAGTTTATGGGTGCGTGAAAATTACCTACACCACAGAAATGTCTGTTTGCTTTTGGTGATTAATGAGAAGATTTGTAATTTATTTTTCCATACATGAAAATCTCTGATAAAACACTGATGGCAAAAAAATGACCAAACGCCAATGAAAACAGTTTTTTCGTGTACGTGAAAAATCACTGACGTCTGAATGAGGCCTTAGCTAGGATCTTGGTACAACCTTTTAATAAATTCAGCTTAGCTTTGTGACACAACTTTTAGCTTGGAAAAGGGAGGTAAGTGACGCACGTGTCTAAAGCCCCGAATACCTAGAAAATAGATTACTGACATAGGAGCTAGCGATATAAAGACATAAACAGTGACATCTGCAGGATATAATGATGTATGTCACGGCTTAGAATATGTCTACTGTGATGGAGCAGATGAAGCAGCGCAGTGTTAGATGCAACATATTCATAAAACTGCAAGATAATCAAACTCAGATAAATTCATAAGTCTTATTAGTGCTGTTCTTTTATTTAACAAAGACTTGGAGGGGGATTTGGGGTAGAAAAGTTTAAAAAAATATAGTGAAGGTAAGATAGTTTTGTAATATCCTTCTCGTTTGTTATCTGTTAGCCATCATCCAATAGAAACCTTTAGTCCGGGGCCACACGGGGAATATGTGTCACAGGACAGGTGCTTTATTTTTAAGGACTCTCCAGGAATTTCTGGACTGTCGGCACCTCTTGTCCCCACTTCCCACAGTGATTAATTTACATTGTTTCTTTAAGCTTCAGTAAAGCATGTATTACCTCTCACCTTGACAAAAGTGGTTAGTTTTGGCTGCTATTTTATTTTAGCTGCTCCTCTATGTATTTTTTTTTTTTTTTTAAATTCACCATACCTTTTCATAGATATGAACTTTTTTTATTTTGCTCCCATTATCCTAATTCTACAAGGGTATACAGTATGTGCTTGACTCTCATGTAATAATGGGACTCTTCCTGTAAAACTGTCCCCTTTCCTGGCCCCTTCTTATAATAATGTCAACCATCCTGGCTCCTTACTGTTATAATGTCCTCCATCCAGGCCCCTTCCTCTAATAAAGCCCCACATCCTGGGCCCTTACTGTTATAATGTCCTCCATCCAGGCCCCTTCCTCTAATAAAGCCCTTCATCCTAGATCCTTACTGTAATAATGTCCTTTCCTATAATAATGTACCTGTTCTGGCTCCTTCCCCAATTTGGGCCCGTTCCAATAATACTGAGAAATTATATCCAAATACACTTATAAGGTCAAAAATTCAAACTTATTAATAAGGAACCTTATATATCACAGATATTTAAGATAAAACATAACTTTTATTATGCCTAAAATGAAGACATTACCATACATAGATCAAAAAACCGTGCTGGCTACCAACGCCTTATATATTTGTCACCTATTACACATGCCTACCTATCAGTGGAGGTTGGCACCCTAAGCACAATACGAGAATGGCGCCCGGGCTCCTCGGAAGATAACCCTCAATCTCTTAGATGTCCCTATGAAGGTGAATCACATGGTCACCCATTTAAACAAATATAGAAAGGAGTGTATAGGGATTGCAGTTCAAGGATTAATATTGAGGTAGGCAAAAATAGAAAGCATGTGCAAAAAAGAGGCGAGCTTAACAACACAACAATAAAGTGACAAGTGCATAAATTTAGTACCTTGCAATACTGTTCCCTATTACTGTGTAGCCTTCTAAAAGCAGAAGTTGGCATCCTACTGGTCAGCGGAATGGCGCCCCCCGCTCCACGATGGCAGTCGCTTGGGATCCCTAATATCACTCAAATATTAACATAAGGACAGCCATTGAACAATTCGTAAGGCAGATAAACATTAAAAAAATGCCAAAAGACAGATAAAAAGACCTTAAATGGCATATGTAGCACAGGATCGGTGCTAAATGTTGATAACAGTAAGCTTAAAGGTACTTAAGACTTGTTGATCCTGCAATCCCTATACACTCCTTTCTATGTTTGTTTAAATCAGTGACCATTAAATGGGTGACCATGTGGTAGCCAGCACGGTTGTTTGATCTATGTATGGTAATGTCTTCATTTTTAGGCTATCTCAATATTAATCCTCGAACGGCAATCCCTATACACTCCTTTCTATATTTGAGGGGATTGAGGGTTAGCCACCGAGGAGCGGGGGGGCCATTCTCGTATTGTGCTTAGGGTGCCAACCTCCACGGCTAGGTAGGCATGTGATAATAAGTGACAAATATATAGGGTGTTGGTAGCCAGCACGGTTGTTTGGTCAATGTATGGTAATGTCTTAATTGTTAGGCATAATAAAAGTTATGCTTTATCTTTAATATCTGTGATATATAAGGTTCCATATTAATAATCCTGTTACAATCATACTGTCCTAGGTAAGCAATGCACATGCACCCCCGACTATCCACACAGTCAATGTCAGACTGGGCGGCAAGGGCCCACAAGTAACAAGTTTACTCTAGGCCCCCACTATTCATCTACATGCAAATATTACATTGCCCCCTTTCACAAATCTGTCTATGCTTCTGTATAATAATAAATCAGGTAGCTTTTTGAATGAATGATGAGCCTCTGGTTTGGTCTTTACATAGTGAATCAAGTATTTTAAGCTAACTGTTGCTCATATATGGGTATAGGGGGGCCCACTTCTGCAAAGTGGCCCACTGGGAGATTCATTTTTTTCCCTGTGGGCCAGTCCAAGCCTGCACACAATGTAGAGACAAAACAAGGTCACCTTCTTCCATTGATCCATGGTACAGTTGTTTATGCTCACATGCCCACTGTAGGCACTTTTGATTATAAATAGGGGTCTCTAATGTAGTATGTGCTGTGTTTTATGACACCTTTCCATCTTAGCTTGCATTAACCCTCTTCATTAATTTACTACTACTACTGTGGCTGTTCTGTGGTAATGGTCAAGATGGGCAAATCTTTCCTCCCTATCAATGAGTTTTGGGAACCCTTGATTTTAGCTTACTAATTATCATTCCTTGGATCCCTTTTGGTTGGTACTAACTACTGCCTACTGGGAACACCACATAATAATTGTTATTTTGAGGATGCCCTGATCTATTCGTCTACCCGTTTCTAGTTGACCCTTGTCAAAGTAAGATCTTCACACTTGCCCATTTCTTGCTCCCATCAACTTCAACACTATATACACACTCACTAATCAATGTTAGTCATTCATTTGTCAGTAGTCTTAACGTTATGGCTGATCAGTGACCTTATTATAATTTTAAGAAGAGCATAATTTATGAGATGGCCTGTTTTTTTCCAATCCCTTATTTAGAGGCAGATCAAAGACAGGAGGCTGATACACTCTAGTCTAGAGGAGGGAGAACAATCGCCTTGTGAATGAGGTTCTTATATTTTATGACAAGCCATGACTCTTATAAGAGTCATCTTTAGAGAACAAGAGCAGAAAATATTTTTGCCTCAGGAAAGATAAAAAGAAAAAGCTAGATGACAAATGTCATGTCTAAGAAAAACGCCTAAGGAGGAAATCTATGCCAGGAAAACAGGAGGTGGTCTCTAGCTTTAGACAAGCTCCTCTGTGGAAAAGTGTCCTATCACAGATATCATTGTACAATAAATCCTTTCTGGTTTGCAGGGCACAATAGATTCTGGAGAATTTCATCTTCAGCCACCTGGAGGCATGTAAATCAAACAAGACAAATAGATAAAATGGATGGGACTGATATATAACTAGTGACAGACATGCTACATTTATTTCCCACAATTAGAGGCAGTACATATGATTTCACGCGATTGCTTGCAGGGCCGTATTTTTACAGCTATTCCTCTCATGAGGCTGTGGAAGAAGAAATATCTGTTAGAAATGGATCTGTTAAATATACAGTGTGTGTGTGTGTGTGTGTGTGTGTGTGTGTGTGTGTGTGTGTATCCATATTTTTTACACAAGACATCTGCCAATGTGCATGGAATTATCAGGCCTACTGGAAGTAAGTGTGATTTCCATAAAATAAGGGCTGGCCACCGAGAACACGTAATTCCTGAACCTATCTTCATTGCCCATCTACAGTTCATCTGCGGAGCACAATCTATTTTGTGATATTTTCTTGTGGACATTACTGTGTGGTTTGGATGGATATACAAAGTGTACGTGTGACTGAGACTGAACCTCCAGAGCATGGGTCAGGAACAGTTGTCATGTACTCAGCAGAAGAGATGTTACTGTACCAAAGGCTTTATGTCTTTAGCTTTAACAAATATTATTTAGACAGAGAAATAATGTATTGAAAAAAAGTTTGTCACATTCTTAAATTGACTTGGTACTTCTGATAAACTAATAATAAAAAGCAAACGTGTAATATATGTTAATAAATAAAATTCGCCTTTCTCCACTTCCCAGATTCTTCTGCATCTCTGTCTTTTGAACACATCATTCACGCCTACTGAGCTTGCTGAGGTATCAAGTTATATGCAGCATATAGCAGTTTATGGAGAAAGGAGGAGGAGCTATTGCAGTGAGAGAGGCAAAGACCACACACAAAGATGCTTCTGCAGCTTCTATTTTGATACAGGAAAAATATATATCTTGGTACCGTGTTAGCCAGTAGATAGAAAAATATTTATCAATTCTCTCTCAATTCTAAATATTTTTCTGCAGCTTCTAATAGTCTAATGCTGGTGCTGGATTCACAGTTACACTGTACAGTACACTGTAGTACAGTACTGCAATGTAACGTCCTAAACAATGCTATTGCATTAGAAGCTGCGCATTACACGGGGCAGTTTCCAGGTTTTCATGGGCCCCAGGCAAAACAGTCTCAATTGGCTCATTTAACACATACCACAATTTATTATATATATATATATATATATATATATATATATATATATATATATATATATATGTGTGTGTGTGTGTGTACAGTACATACACATTAACAGTGGGGAAAATAAGTATTTGATACACTGCTGATTTTAAAAATTGTCCCAACCACAAAGAATGGTCAGGTTTTTATTTTTTGTCATAGGTGTACTTCAACTGAGAGAGGCAGAGGCAACTGTGAGAGCGATAAAATCACATTATATGATTTTTAAATAATTACATTTAATTTTATTGCATGAAATAAGTAATTGATCACCTACCAACCAGCAAGAATTCTGGCTCTCAAAGACCTGTTCGTTTTTCTGTAAGAAGCTCTCCTACTCTGCACTCATTACCTATATTAATTGCACCTGTATGACCTCATTACCTGTATAAAAGACACCTGTTCACACAATCAATCACACTCGAACCTCTTCACCAAGTCCAAGACCAAAGAGCTGTCTAAGGACACCGGGGACAAAATTGTAGGTCTGCAAAAAGCTGCGATGGATTACAAGACAACAGGCAAACAGTTTGGAGAGAAGAAAACAACTGTTGACACAATTATTCCAAAATAGAAGAAACACAAGATGACTGTTAATCTTTCGGCCTGGAGCTCCATGCAAGATCTTGCTTCATGAGTAGTGTTGAGCGATACCGTCCGATACTTGAAAGTATCGGTATCGGATAGTATCGGCCGATACCCGAAAAATATCGGATATCGCCGATACCGATATCCGATACCAATACAAGTCAATGGGACATCAAGTATCGGAAGGTATTCTCATGGTTCCCAGGGTCTGAAGGAGAGGAAACTCTCCTTCAGGCCCTGGGATCCATAGGGATGTGTAAAATAAAGAATTAAAAAAAAAAATATTGATATGCTCACCTCTCCGGCGGCCCCTGGACTTCACACTGCGTACCGGGAGGCTTCTTTGTTTAAAAAGCGCGCCTTTCGGACCTGTGAATGACGTCCCGGCTTCTGATTGGTCGCGTGCCGCCCATGTGACCGGCACGCGACGTCATTCGCAGGTCCTCAATTCCTATAATTAGCAGTTTTGTGAATGAGAATGACGTCGCGGCTTCTGATTGGCCGCGTGCCGGTCACATGGGCGGCACGCGGCCAATCAGAAGCCACGACGTCATTCTCATTCACAAAACTGCTAATTCTAGGAATTGAGGACCTGCGAATGACGTCGCGGCCTCTGATTGGTCGCGTGCCGGTCACATGGGCGGCACGCGACCAATCAGAAGCCGGGACGTCATTCACCGGTCCGAAAGGTGCGCTTTTTAAACAAAGAAGCCTCCCGGATAGCAGCGTGAAGTCCAGGGGCCGCCGGAGAGGTGAGCATATCAATATTTTTTATTTTAATTCTTTATTTTCCACATCCCTATTGATTCGATACCGATACCCGATATCACAAAAATATCGGATCTCGGTAACGGAATTCCGATACCGCAAATATCGGCCGATACCCGATACTTGCGGTATCGGAATGCTCAACACTATTCATGAGGTAACGATGATTTTGTGAAAGGTCAGGAATCAGCCCAGAACGACATGGGATTACCTGGTCAATGACCTGATGAGAGTTGGGACCACGGTCTCAAACATTGCCGTTAGTAACACACAATGACGTCATGGATTAAAATCCTGCAGGGCATGCAAGGTCCACCTGCTCACGCCGGTACATGTCCAGGCCCATTTGAAGTTCTCCAGTAACCATCTGGATGATCCATAGGAGGCATGGGAGAAGGACATGTGGTCAGATGAGACATAAATAGAACTTTTTGGTTTCAACTTCACTCGCTGTGTTTGGAAGAAGAAGAAGGACTAGTACAACCCCAAGAACACCGTCCCAATCATGAAGCATGGTAGGGGAAACATCATACTTTGGGGTGCTTTTCTGCAAAGAGGACAGGACAACTGCACCGTATTGAAGGGAGGATGAATGGGGCATGTATCACAAGATTTTGGCCAACAACCTCCTTCCTTCAGTAAGAGCATTGAAGATGGGTTGCAGTTGGTCTTCAAACATGATAATGACCGGAAACACGCAGCCAGAATAACTAAGGAGAGGCTCCATAACAAACATTTCAAGGTCCTGGAGTGGCCTAGCCAATCTCCAGACCTGACCCCAATAGAAAATCTTTGGAGGGAGCTGAAATTCAATGTTGCCTAGTGACAGCCTTGAAACCTGAATCCCAGCTGCAGTGTGTGCAAACTTGGTCAAGAACTGCAGGAAATGTCTGACCTCTGTAATTGCAAACAAAGGTTTTGTTCCAAATATTAAGTTGTGTTTTTGTATTGCATCAAATACTTATTTCATGCAATAAAATGCAAATTAATTAAGAAAAAGAACATACAATGTGATTTTCTGGGTTTTTTTTGTTAAGATTCTGTCTCTCACAGGTGAAGTGTACCTACAATAAAAATTACAGACCTCTCCATTCTTTGTAGGTGGGAAAACTTGTAATTTGTGCACAAATTTTAACATTACTCATGTACACACATGACAGCTTCTTCTGAAAAGTCACCTGAAATCATAGATAAGTGTAACAAAGGCAACCAGGGTGGTAATCATGACCGAGTCCATTAAAGCAACAGTCCATAAGCATCCCGGCCCCTTGCACATGGAAAGACAGAAAAAGTCTCAGCCCTGTGGCCCAGTTAATTACCCAACACATGGTTGCTCTCCACACTGGAACGGCATCCTCTGGATGCACCACACATCACACTTTGGTACCCACCATGGCAAACTTTAATACAGATGAGATAAGGAGATAAGACTTCCTGTGCTTTCCCTATCCAGATAGTCCGCATCATTGGCTTCCATCTGGTTCCTGGGAGCACACAGTCCTTTGGTAGGCAGTTACACAGTTCCAGTGCCTGTTCCCACTGCCTGGCATTCCTGGGCAGTAAGTTGCTCCTATCCAGGGGAGTATATCCTGCTCCAGTCAGTGGAGCACGTCCTGCCATGGGCAAGCCTGCCCGGGCTGTGCTCTAGCAGCTAGAAATTGCTGCTTTTTGCAGCCTGCTGGGCCAACCCCCTTTCTTTGCTTACATAGATAATATACACAGGACACAGCACATTACATTAATACAACAGTAATACATAACATTAATATACAGGTAAACCCTCAGGGTACTGCATGGGACACACACATAATGTTCAGGAGAGAGGAGGTTCGTGATGGTCCCCACCAGCTCCTTACATACGCATTAAAGAAAGCTCCACAGCTTCTGTATCAGTTTTTCATATGGAATCTGACATTAGGATTAATCCTCATTTGTGGATTCCTATTTCTAACACAATAATGAATTTTCAAGGTCAAATATCTATTTTTGACTCTAATTCTACAACAACACTTTTTCAAGTCAGGGATAAAAAAATCCTGTTTCATAGATACTTCTACAAAGAGAGGGATAAGTAAAACAGCAACGGAAAGGCACTAAATAACAGAGTATTTGTCAGTTTCCATTTTTGTGTATAATTTGGGCAAATGATAGCAGTAATGGTGAACTGTGGTTAACAGACAATATTGGATGTGATATTTCATCTGTTGATCATTGACATTTTCCCAGAGAAACCAAAATGATGGTATCCATAATCTATGCAGTCATCCATATTAATTTCTTATAGCGCCAACAAATTCCACAGTTACTTTTCTCAGTGGAGCTCAAAATCTGTTTCCTATCTTAGACACACTAAGTGGCCAAATTCATTGTAAGCTGGATTCATTTTAAGGATTTAAATATATGGGAATAAGCTGGAGAGCCTGGAGGAAACCCATACAGACACTTAAACCACGTACAAACTCCATGTAGATGTTGTCCTCAGAGCCCGGTGTTGGAAGGTAATAGTGTTGGAATGCTTCTGTAAAATTGGTTTAATCCAACATGCCCAGACTTGTGCCTTTGGATGGTCTTTCAGAAAAAGGTCTTCAGAGATAGGTTTTGGATTACAGTCAAGGCCCTCAAAAGAAGGGCAATATTGAATTTCAAGTTTCTTTTTTATCTCATGCTTGAGCGGGATTACAATCCAGCAGTAGAAGCATCTACTACACTTTTCTCCCAAGGCCACCCCCTTCACCAAGTGCAATATTGCAGTGCTCATACTCTTTCAGCCCAATTTCCTACACCAGGGCATACACTCTAGCCCCGATTGATCACACTGTCAGAAACTTGGCACCAAACACTTTGAAAAGTGTTTTGAAAAGTTTTGGGCAACTCTACCAAATTGGCTGGAGCAGGAGTGGGGTAATGTTACATGGTTCACCAACCTTTTAGATTGATCAATAGTGACCGGCATGTCTTATGCCAGAAATGTTACTCTAGTAGCATTTCTGGCAAGGTGAAGGAGGTGCACACCACTGGACAGATGCACCTCTTAATTAACCTCTTAATTAATTTGGCGCATCTTATCCTGCATGCCTGTCAATAAGACTAGCATATAAAATGCAGGTTTTAATGCAATGGGGCCTCAATGTTTATGAAAATTAACAACTGCCCCTTCGGAACAAAAGTACCTGACATGACAATCTGTACAAATGTGACAGTGCATGTTGGTATCCCACAGTTAAATGTGAATCTATAGACACTTGGGCAATAAAAAGTAGGAAATATATGTTTTTTAAGAACAGTGGAATGGGAGCAAGTGAATAGGTGGTGGAAAAACCTTATACTATATTTTCCCTGCAATGATAAGAGATACCAACTCCCCCAGCCCCAGGCAAAATCATTGAAATGGTGTTGGGGGAAAAGGTCTCGAGAGACAAATTTTCTGTGATAAGACAACCCATTTAAAGGACCTTTAAACATCTCTATGGCTTGGAAATAAAAGTCTAATTGCTTTACAATATAAGGTTTATATCCCATTCCCAAAAGATATTTTTACTTAATAACCTAGCACAAACACCACATGATAGAACCCATAAAAGCGCGCCTGCTTGCTAGGGATATTTATATCACCCCTCCTGTGAGGTATTCCATTCAGCTGAGGTCTCACAACAAGACCAATGATTTATAGAGGCACCGCTAGCCGGCACAGGCAATTACAGCAGAATATGAGGCTGTTTTTTACATAACACATCAAATAGTCATTAACTGCTTTTGTGGAATCCTGGAAAAGCTCAGTAACATTTATCAATGGAAACTCGTGTAATCGCGAAAAGGAAATGTCTTCCGCTGGTGAAAGTATCTTTATGAAAATTAAGTGCAACACAGCATATTGGGAGAATATTGACTCTTCTTTCACAGGAAATAACAGGCTCAGGTCATCCTGGATATTCCACTAGCTACATTGTGACCATTGTACATAGTAGACTCTTACTGCCATAATACCATGAGAAATTCTTGCCCCATCATTGCCCCTATGATTACAATCTGGAACACATCAGTCCCACACTGCAAGGTTTAAAGTGAACCTCTGAATAGAAATGATATATCTTTTTAATAAACAGATGTATTTTTTCTCCAGATATAGACCTCAAAATTCACTGAATAGACATACATTTAAGAAATCACATACTGACTAACAATAAGTGCCACTAGAGGGAGTATAGGAGCCTACTGCATTTTCTGTTAAATTAAAGGGGTTGTCCAACATTAAAATAAACATTTTATCCATGGATTGATTAAAAGTAATTAACAGTGGCGTTTTTGCCTTTCACACTCACAGATCCAGCACAGACTGCACCTGAGGTCTCTGCATTCTGTCTCTGGAAGCAGTGCCTGCCCTGTTCAGTAGACCCATCATGCAGTTTGTAATTAGCTCTAGATGTCAGGTGACTAGAATAGCGCATCACTGAAGAAACATGGTGCATTTTTTTACCCACCTGAATGCTACAGCAAATAACAGACTGCAATAGTGCTGGGTCTTTGAAACATAGGAGAGACCATTTCCAGTGTCACAGAGACCTCCCGACTGGCCATCACTGGATCAGCGGTGATGCCTCCATTTATTATTTTTAATCAATCAGATGTTAAAAAAATGTAATGTTGGATAACAGCTTTAAACTAAGTGGAAAACTCTTATGCTGCTAGCGGGGATGTCACCGAGGTCACGGCAGTTCAGCTTGTCTGGGAACGGAGCCTCAGTGACCTGACATAACCTTAATGACATCACCACCAGTCTCTGAGGCTGCGCTCGCAGCAGCTCATTCGCCAGTGGTTTTTAGCCTAGACGGTTGCCTCTCAGCACCATCCAGGTTGAAAACTGTTTATCCCCCAGACATGGATTGCGGCATGGGATAGAACGACGGACAAGTGAGGGATATTGTTGTTTTTTTATTTTATTTTTAATACAGGAGATCGAGGGCTTTGCTGGAATAAGGCATTTAAATAAAATTGGAATACTGAGTTTAGTCTTATTTCAATTGAAGGACTTTATTCTGCCTGTGTCTTTATTTACAAGACAACTATAGGATTAGTAATGGATAGGTGTCTTATAAGCACCTTTCTAATCCGTGGGCTTGATGTCACCTGACAATACAAAGGTGACATCTACCCCACAAATATGAACTCCACTTGCCACCGCTATGGGCAAGTGGGAAGAGCCAGGCAAAGAGCCAGAATTGGTGCTTCTAATAGATGTGCCTTTTCTGGGCAGCTGCGGGCTGCTATTTTTGGGCTGGGGGACAATATCCATGACCCCTTACCAGCCTGTGATTTACAGCCCCGAGCTGTCAGCTATAGCAAGGTTGGTTCTCAAAAAAACAGTATGGGGACCCCTCTATTCTTGATAACTATCCTTGCTGAAGCTGACAGCTGAGGGTTGCAGCCCCCAGCTGTGAGTTTTGTCTGGCTGGTTAGCAAAAATAGAGTGGAACCCATGCCATTTTTGTTTTTAACTATTTATTTACAGTGTAAGAGTGGCTAATGAATACTCCCATCCACTGTTCCTGCTCTCACTGTAATTAGCGGTAGCAGGTGTCGGATGATGGGATCAGTGGTACCATCAGCTGACACCAGTGACCGGAGGTAAAGTATATACTTCCGACCGCAGCTGAGCACTCCCGCTGTCTTTTGACATTGTGAGAACCGCGGCTCTCTGACCGGCAGGGATGATTTCCCCGCCGATCAGAAGTGGTGTTTGCTGCGATGTTATGCACATGACAGAGCAGCAAACACTAGATGTTCGGGCCCCTCATTCAAGTGAATGGGGTCCGGGTTCAGGTTCGGGTCCAGGTACTGTTATGGTACCGGAACCCAAACTTTTTTGTAAATGTTCGGCCAAACCCGCCGGACCCGCCCGTTCATCTAGGTGTTCGCCCAGCTCTACACTCAAGTACTATGGGTATAAAATGGACAACATAGTGTTCCAACAGGACAACAACACAAAGCAAATGTAGGGATTTGTGAAGAAATAGTTCAATGACAATGAAGTAGAGGTGCTGGAATGGCCCCCAAAGTCCCCAGACCTCAACCCAATCAAACACTTGTGGGCAGAATTGAAGAAAAAACTGAGCATGTCCAGAATGATTCAGGGATTGTTGAAGGCCAAAGATGGATTTATAAAATACTAACAAAATAATAAAAATTAAAATTTAGTTATTCAGGAGCAAAACAGTAACAATGTAATGACGTGACAAGAATCTGCATAACTAATTATATTCAGTCATTGCAAGTCAAATTTAAGTATGAAATAGCCACCATGATTGTCTAAATGTTGGCAGTCTCAAGTTCAAAGCAAAAGTGGATAATGAGATATGGAGGCTGAAAGTTAATCTTTTTCTCTTCTCTTTATGTTTTAAAATGGACTAAATAAATTTAGAATTTTATTCAAGAAGCTGAAAAATCCAAAGTTTTTCATTGATATGGTTGTATAGTTGTATGCAGTAAGTTCCTAAGCTCCCTCTTGTGGTCACTGCTGGCAGTCAGAATGTTATCTTTTACATCCATGTCTCTGTAGGAAATATGAAGACACAAAAAGAGCACAGCGAGGTCAAAAATACTCTGTTGTAAAGAAGTCACAGTAAATGAGCAAGTGCTAGTCAAAAAATGAAGGGTATTTAGTTAATACTTTTTTTTGCAAAAAAAATGTTTATTAAGCTGCTCTACCAATCGCCAAGGTATACCCATAATAGAGCAGTCCTATCTAATATATAAAATCCTTATCTGATGTATTTAAAAACCTGATCATCTATATAGTACCTTTATAAGCAGGGTTCAGAGAGAAAATATCCATGTGAACATGCAGGATGGAACAGCTTTAGTGCAAATGGCCCACAGAGGAGTGGTGGACTCCCCAGTCTTGTAGGAACAAGACAACAATTATAGAACCAAAAACACATGGGCTACTTGCACAGTGAACAAGTCTGTAGAAACCTGTTCACACCACCAAGAAACTTGAAGACACAAAAAGAGCACAGCGAGGTAAAAAAATACTCTGTTGTAAAGAAGTCACAGTAAATGAGCAAGTGCTAGTCAAAAAATGAAAAAAATACAGGGTATTTAGTTAATACATTTTTTTGCAAAAAAATGTATATTAAGCTGCTCCACGAATCGCCAAGGTATACCCATAATAGAGCAGTGCTAACTAATGTATATAATCCCTATCTGATGTATTTAAAAACCTGATCATCTCTATAGTACCTGTATAATCAGGACCAGGGAGTCCACCACTCCTCTGTATTTTTTTCATTTTTTGACTAGCACTTGCTCATTTACTGTGACTTCTTTACAACAGAGTATTTTTGACCTCGCTGTTCTCTTGTTTCTACAAGACTGGGGAGTCCACCACTCCTCTGTGGGCCATTTGCACTAAAGCTGTTCCATCCAGCATGTCCACATGGATATTCCCTCTCTGAACCCTGCTTATACCGGTACTATACAGATGATCAGGTTTTTAAATACATCAGATAGGGATTATATACATTAGATAGGACTGCTCTATTATGGGTATACCTTGGCGATTGGTGGAGCAGCTTAATATACATTTTTTTGCAAAAAAATGTATTAACTAAATACCCTGTATTTTTTTCATTTTTTGACTAGCACTTGCTCATTTACTGTGACTTCTTTACAACAGAGTATTTTTTTACCTCGCTGTGCTCTTTTTGTGTCTTCAAGTTTCTTGGTGGTGTGAACAGGTTTCTACAGACTTGTTCACTGTGCAAGTAGCCCATGTGTTTTTGGCTCTGTAGGAAATATGTAGTAGAGAAAGAATGATCCAACCATGATAAAAACTATTAGAAAGAGAAGACATCTTGGGAATCAGAAAATCAGAAAAAAACACATTGAAAATAAAGACCTATACTGAAGAAATTGTATATGCTTTTACTGTAGATAAAGCATAATTTTCCATTGCTGTCATAGATTTTGTTTCTTGTGTACTAAATGTAGGGCATAATATGTCTTATTTATATAAATTCTTTGATGCCTTTCTGTAGTAAGAAAGTCTTTGTTTCTTTAACAGAAATATACAAAATTAAGTGCATAGGCTTCTCCCTGACAGCCCCGAGCTGCATATGTATGCATTTATCTGTTGGATCATACAAATCCACACTTCCAACCAAAATGACTTTGCATGCTCCAGTAGTTATTGCTGTTATTCACTTGTTCTTGATCAGATATATGCTCCCTTGTAGCGTTCTAGATTCTATAATGACATACATAGGCCCCTTCCTGGTATATTATTCCCTATCCTGGGCCCCGTCCCATAATAATATCCCACATTGTGAGCCCTATCCTGTAATAATGTCCCACACCCTGGCCCCTTGCTGAAACAATTCCCTCCACGATATAATGTCCAATATCCTAGGCTCAAGCCAGTAATAATGATTCGTCTTATCTTCCCCCTTCTTATTACCTTGCAAAAATAGCTACACAAGGGGCATTTTTATTAATCGATTTTAATTGAAAAATTGTTTTGTGAGATCTCACAAAGAGATTTTTGTCTTTATTCAATGGACAAACCCTTTAAAAGCACATGTGCTGCCAGTTGTGGGGAGAGTGGCTACAAATATTATTTGTGCTTTTGAAATTCTTCGGTTGGTACTTGTGGGGCACAGTTGCTTTCACTAACACTAAAGGGATCTATTGGCAGCATGTATCAGGCACTGGTTGTATAATTTCAGCCATGTATGTTTGACTCTGAAATGCTGCATCATATCAGAGAAAAAACATGTTTTGAAAGCCACCAAGTCGCACAGGAGACAAGTTCAAAATGCTGGTCCTGTCAGATTCTCCCGCATGCTGATAGTAACTGATAGGTTTCTCCCTATACACACACAAGGAGAAATCTGTCATTCATGGGGAACGAGCAGGGAGAAGTCGCTAGGGACCTGACTTTCCAAGTAATCTCCAATGCGGCTTGGTCCACAGTGGCTTTTAAAGTATGCTTTTCTCAAGCATGCCTGGCTGAAACCATACAGCTCCTGATATATATATACTATCCATGGATCAGGGGTCATGTATCCACGGTCAGGTTCCCTTTAAAAGCTCCTCAAATAAGAAGCTGACGGGTGCCTATTTTTGTTATTTGAGCACATCCTACTGGAAATATTGCTTAGTTATCGTAAAACTGCTTAGAGTTCCATAATTTCCCAGTAGTGTCATTGTGATCAATTGGATTTCCTTTAAAGGGCAGGAGTCACACTAGACCGTAATACGGATGAGTGCTATGCGATAAAAAAAATCGCACAGCACTCGGACCAAAGTTAATCTATGGGGCAGCTCCTGTCATCCGTTGTTTTCTCGGCCGTATTATACGTGCGAGTGAAATTGCATCCTGCTGCGATTTGCACCGTATATCGGCCGCGAATCGCAGATGAAAGTCTATGGGTGCAAGAAAAACTTGCACACGACACGAACCATCAGTGTGACTTGCGAGAAATATGCACCGGTGTCCTATAGAAAAGCCGGCAATTCAGTGCGGTGTACAGTAAAATCACACTGACAGGTTAAAGTAGAATGGATAAAATAAATATCTACACATAGTATCGGTATAAATATGTATATATATATATATATATATATATATATATGTATAAATATATATCATTGACACACATATATATATATATATATATATATATCTTTATATTTTATAAAGAGATAGCATAATAGGGGATAATTCAATTGTCCGGTTCTGTAAAATCTTTGCAGAACCCGACAGGATATGAGACATGGTTTACTAACAGTAAACTATTGCAGAACAGTTAGATTTTATATGTCCCTCTCTAATAATGTTAGTAGTGTGTGTGTGTGTGTGTGTGTGTGTGTGTGTGTGTGTGTGTGTGTGTGTGTGTGTGTGTGTGTGTGTAAAATGTGGGAGCTATAGGTGTTAAATTAAAGGATTAATTCACGGAAAAAACTGGCTTGGGCTCCTGCGCAATTTTCTATGCCAGAGAGGGAAAGCCAGTGACTGAGGGCAGATATCAATATCCTAGAAAGGGACCATGGTTGTTGCCCCCCCCCCGGCTAAAAACATCTGCCCCCAGCCACCCCAGAAAAGGCACATCTGTAAGATGCGCCTATTCCGGCACTTAGCCTCTCTCTTCCCACTCCCCTGTAGTGGTTGCATATGGGATAATAAGGGATTAATGTCACCTTGCTATTATAAGGTGACATTAAGCCTGGTTAATAGTGGAGAGGTGTCAATAAGACACCTATCCATTATTAATCCAATAGTATGAAAGGGTTAAAAATAGACACACACATTAAGAATAAAGTCTTTTAATGAAATAATTAAACGCACGGGTTTTAACATCTTTATTGCACTCTCAGTCCAAGCGAAGCCCTCATTCTCCTGTAAAAAATTCCAAAATAAAAAAGCAACAATATCCCATACCTGTCCACCATACAGTCAAGTCCTACGCTGTGTAATCCATCTCAAGGGGATAAATAGTTTACAACCCGGAGCGATGTTAATGCTACGGCCGGGCTGTAAACCAGGGAGGAATGAATGAAAAGCTGTCTGTGCAGCCTCCCCGTCTGACCGTACATGAACTCTGTAGCGTGGGAAAGTTTCTGTAAAAGATTCAATATTTACAGTGTTGTCCCTTATTTTTTAAAGGGAACCTGTCACCTGAATTTGGCGGGACCGGTTTTCGGTCATATGGGTGGAGTTTTCAGGTGTTTGATTCACCCTTTCCTTACCCGCTGGTTGCATGCTGGCTGCAATATTGGATTGAAGTTCATTCTCTGTCCTCCATTGCACACGCCTGCGCAAGGCAAGATTGCCCATATGACCAAAAACCGGTCCCGCCAAATTCAGGTGACAGGTTCCCTTTAAGACTTCTGCATTTTTGCACGAATAAGTTAGATATCAGCTTCTGGGCTAAATCCTGACTGATGACAACCCATTCTTGTCTAGTAATCAGTGATTGGAGTTTATTTTAATTTCTATGTTTTTGTTAGTCCACCCAAGTTTTGAGGATTGACTACAGGTTCTCAATAGCTTTCAGATCGGGGGAGTTTCCTGCCATGGACCCAAACTTTTTAATGTTTTCTTTACCGTGCCACTTACTTATCACTTTGTGGCATGATGCACAACCATGCTGGAAAAAACATTGTTCATCACCAAATTTCTCCTGGATCATTGGTTATGTTGCCCTTGAAGGATGTTTGGATGACAGTCTTTAATCATGGAAGTTTTCTTAAGCGAAATTTTGAACAAGCCTACTACATAAGAGGAAAAGTCACCTCACACATGGCTGGTCTCAGGATGCTTTATTGTTGGCATCACACAGGACTCGTGGTGCCTCACCTTTTCTTCTCTCGACAATCATTCTTCAAGATGTCCCAAACGGTCTGATGGGGTCTTCATAATACAATATAATAAATATTTTTTTCCCAGTAATCAGTAAATATAGGAGGGCGCTGCACAATTCATAGTGGAAATCAATGACTGCTGCTTAGTTTATTTTCAATTACGGTACCTCTTCAACCTGCAGATTTTACTATTAAAAGTTGTTTGACTTGTTAAAGGGACTCTGTCACCTGAATTTGGCGGGACTGGTTTTGGGTCATATGGGCGGAGTTTTCGGGTGTTTGAATCACCCTTTCCTTACCCGCTGGCTGCATGCTGGCTGCAATATTGGATTGAAGTTCATTCTCTGTCCTCCATAGTACACGCCTGCGCAAAGCAATCTTGCCTTGTGCAGGCGTGTACTATGGAGGACAGAGAATGAACTTCAATCCAATATTGCGGCCAGCATGCAGCCAGCGGGTAAGGAAAGGGTGAATCAAACACCCGAAAACTCCGCCCATATGACCCAAAACCAGTCCCGCCAAATTCAGGTGACAGGTTCCCTTTAAATTGATGTCAAAAGACTCAAAGTGTTAAAGAGGTGCAAAGTGAGTGCAAGATGAAAACTTGACAATCTGCTGATTGACAAATTATTGCCTTGTATAATGACAAGTTGCAAATTTTGCATGACATCCTACTTGAGTACTTAGAGCCTGGACTCGTATTTATGTTAGAGATCAGCATTTCCTGCAGCAAATATGTAGAAAAAAACATTGGTGCCTGCACAAATATCATTAAATTAAGGATGCTCTAATAAAGCTATCTGATGCCCAGGTAAAGGGTGTAATGAAGGAAATTTCAGCTTTCTGTATTTAACAGTATGACCTACCAGTCTAATTAGCCGAGAAAAATTATGTCGTCAGCTTCACACCAGAATGTGAAATCTTGAAAAGATTTGGGTGAAACATTTAAGTCGATCAATTAAGAAGTGTATGTATTTTTTTTTACAAATTATGAGCAGTTTTGAATTATCTATTGCTTTTACTTCAAGGTCTGACCTAGTACCAGATTTGGCAATATGAATCAGATACAGTATTAAATAAATCTCTTAGACTGGATAAGGCCATGTCAGACTGGTTGTATGCTCATTATAATAATTATTGAAAGTTTAATGTCAAACTCCACCCAGCGTCTCAATATTCCTCACCCCAGTTGAATAAACTCACTCTGTCACCCTTTAACTGGACTCATAAATTCATCATTTTAAGGCTGGGGTCACACTAGCGTAGCATACGGATAAGTGCTATGCGAGAAAACATCGCATAGCACTTGGACCAGTGTTAATCTATGGGGCATCTCATATCACTGTATTTTTTCTCATGGGTATTCTATGTGCGTGTAAAATCACTGCATGCTGTGATTGTCACCGAGACTCCGCCAAGACTTTCCAATGCAAGCCTATGGGTGTGAGAAAAAAATCGAACAGCACTCGGACCATGCGAGTGCTGTCGGATTTTTACACAACGAAGTCCTTTGAAAAGTAAGCAATTCATGTGCGCGTACAGTAAAATCACAATGACAGGTTAGAATAGATAGAATAGATATATATACAGTACATAGAATACATAGATATATAGATGTCAGTGACACACACATACTGTATATATCTACTATATATATATTACATAGATAGAAGAAAAGCTGGTAATTCATCTGCCGTATTCTGTAAAATCACTGCAGGAGCTGACAGGATAGAAGAGATGGATTACATACAGTAAATACAAGCGGAATAGGTAGATATATAGATTCAGTGACAAATACAATTAGCACAGTGTGTGCAAATTTCTGGATGTGTATTTAATGATTGAAAGATTATTTATCGGAAAAAAATAGCATGGGTTCTCGCACAATTTTTGTAACCAGCAAATGGAAAGCCAATGGCTGGGGGCAGATGTTTACAGCCTGGGAAAGGGGTAATACCCATGGAGCTTCCCAGGCTATTAATATCATCTCACAGCTGGATAATTAGACTTTACTGGTTATTAAAATGGAGGACCCTAAAAATATGACATCGAGTCCCCCTATAATTAATAACCAGCAAAGGTTATGCAGACAGCTGCGGGCTGATATTAATAGTCTAGGAAGGAGCCATGGATACTGCCCCCACCAGGCTAAAAACATCAGCTCTCAGCTACCCCAGAAAAGGTGCATCTCTAAGATGCGCCAACTCTGGCACTTAGTCTCGCTCTTCCCACTTGCCCTGTAGCAGTGGCAAGTTGAGTAATAGTTGGGGGGTTGATATCACTAGTAGGTGACATCAAGCCACAAGGTTAATAATGGAGAGGCATCAATAAGGTACCCCCATTGCTAACCCCATAGTCGCATTGTAAAAAAACACAGACACTCAATCCTTTAATTGAAAGAAAGACACAGACTCCTTTAATATTCTTAATTAAACCATACTTATAACCTCGCCTACTCTCCTATGCCCTCATCATCTGTAAAAGAGGTAAAAAAACAAACAACAGCGTTCCTCACCTTTCTGCAGAGATGCTTTGAATCCATTTGTCTCAAGACGGGTCCAGCTCGCCTACATCTAGATGGCAGGCTACATGATGCAACCATGCAGCCTGTCATCCAGCAGACGCACTGAGCACTGTGTGCTCAGTGTCTCTGTGTGAACTGCTATTCCCTGTCTGAGGGCACCATGAGTGTGATAAAGTTATCCTGCTCGTGGTACCGTCTAGCAGAGAGTAGAAGTTCACGGCCAATGAACTCACATCACCTATGTGACGTCGGCGCATATACAGTTGTGCTCAAAAGTTTACATACCCCAGCAACATTTTTGCTTTCTTGGCCTTTTTTCAGAGAATATGAATGATAACTAGTGTTGAGCGATACCTTCCAATATCCGGAAATATCGGTATCGGATTGGATTGGCCGATATCCAAAAAATATCGGATATCGCCGATACAGATACCGGAAACCAATGCAAGTCAATGGGACAAAAATATCAGAATTAAAATAAACTCTTTCTTTCCTTGTAGGTTAATTCTACATAAAGGAAAACAACTAAGAATAATGTAGAATGTATTGGGGGAGGTGGAGGAGACATTAAAGGCATAGAGGTTTAGGCCAATCAAATGGAATAGCAGGAATTAATTTTTTTTTAAGGCGTTCGAAGTTACAAAGATATTTACTATGTTAAGCGATTTTATATTTTGTCAGATATTTATGTTTCACTACTTCCATGCTCTTCACCTTTTTTACTTCTCCCACACTTTCTTCCTCATCATCCTCAGCAGCAGTATCTTTTTCATCAACTTCTTCTTCACCTTATTCATCTTCTTCTTCTTCACCTTCTTCCTATTATTCCTTTTTTTTCCATTCTTCATATTCTTCTTATTCAACTATTATTATTCTTCATATTCTACTTCTTCATCTTCTTCTTCATCATATTCTTTTCTACAGACTTGTTCACTGTGCAAGTAGCCCATGTGTTTTTGCTTTTATAATTGTTCTCTTGTTTTTACAAGACTGGGGAGTCCACCACTCCTCTGTGGGTCATTTGCATTGTAGCTGTTCCATCCTGTATGTTCTACATGGATATATTCTCTCTGAACCCTGCTCATACAGGTACTATACAGATGATCAGGTTTTTAAATACATCAGATAGGGATTATATACATTAGATAGGACTGCTCTATTATGGGTATACCTTGGCGATTGGTGGAGCAGCTTAACATACTTTTTTTGCAAAAAAAGTATTAACTAACCATGTATTTTTTAATTTTTTAACTAGCACTTGCTTTTTTACTGTGACTTTTTTACAACAGAGTATTTTTTGACCTCTCTGTGCGCTTTTGTGTCTTCAAGTTCTTTGGTGGTGTGAACAGGTTTCTACAGACTTGTTCACTGTGCAAGTGGCCCATGTGTTTTTGGTTTTATAATTGTTCTCTTGTTTCTACAAGACTGGGGAGTCCACCACTCCTGTGGGTCATTTGCATTGTAGCTGTTCCAACCTGCATGTTCTACATGGATATTTTCTCTCTGAACCCTGCTCATACAGGTACTATACAGATGATCAGGTTTTTAAACACATCAGATAGGGATTATATACATTAGATAGAACTGCTCTATTATGGGTATACCTTGGCGATTGGTGGAGCAGCTTAACATACTTTTTTTTGCAAAAAACGTATTAACTAAATACCCTGTATTTTTTCATTTTTTGACTAGCACTTGCTTATTTACTGTGACTTTTTTACAACAGAGTATTTTTTGACCTCTGTGCGCTTTTGTGTCTTCAATCAAATGGAATAGCAGGAATTAATTTTTTTTAAGGCATTCGAAGTTACAAAGATATTTACTATGTTAAGCTTTTTTATATTTTGTCAGATATTTATATTTCACCACTTCCATGCTCTTCACCTTTTTTACTTCTCCCACACTTTCTCCTTCATCATCCTCAGCAGCAGTGTCTTTTTCATCAACTTTTTCTTCACCTTATTCATCTTCTTTCTCTTCACCTTCTTCCTATTATTCCTTTTTTTTACATTCTTCATATTCTTTTTATTCAACTATTATTCTTCTTCATATTCTACTTCTTCATCTTCTTCTTCATCATATTCTTATTTGTGACAGGCATTCCTGTAGTTGTTATCTATAAAAGTTTGAAGATTACACCTTCCGTTCTGCCTGTCCCAAAAGATTTACAACAGGATTTGTCCGCGTTCAGTTTTGCCTGCTGCAGCAGGCTTTTTCCAGGGGCACCACGAGGAGGAACGGACTCACCCCCATACACTGCAAAGTCTTCTTCTGCTTATAATTTAGATAACATCTTTTACTCTGATTTTTAGTCTTATGCTTAATGTACTTCTGCTTTTTGTTCTGCAGCTTCTTGTTCTTCTGCTTCTTGGTCTTCTTCAGGGTGGTCTCCAGGGTCGTCGTCTCCATGGTCGTCGTCTCCGGGGTCCTTGTCTCCGGGGTCCTCATCTTCTTTGGGGTGGTCTTCAGGGTCATCGTCTTTAGGGTCATCGTCAGGGAGATCCAGAGCAAAGACCATTTCCAGAAGCTTGAACTTGGAAATGTAGCAGAAGGTACAAGAAGGCTGAGGAACTGCTGAGAACCAGCTGACAGTACTGGAACCCGGTTACTAAGCAGGAGGTACCCGTGCCAGAAAGCACTACCAAGGACCAGCAGACATTGGGGGAACTTGGATACCGAGAAGGAGGCACCTAAACCAAAGGCTCTGCCTGGAACCAGCTGATGGTACTGGAACCAGGATGAGGAGCAGAAGGTACAAGAGCCAAAGACACTGCCGAGAACCAGCTGATGGTACTGGAAACCGGATGAGTAGCCGAAGGTACAAGAGCCTATGGAACTACCGAGAACCAGCTGACGGTACTGGAGCCCGGTTACTAAGCAGGGGGTACTCGTGCCAGAAAGCACTACTAAGGACCAGCAGACGTTGTTGGAACTCGGATACCGAGAAGGAGGCACCTAATCCAAAGGCTCTGCCTGGAACCAGCTGACTTTACTGGAACCAGGATGGGGAGAAGAAGGTACAAGAGCCAAAGACACTGCCAAGAACCAGCTGACGGTACTGGAACCCGGATGGGTAGCAGAAGGTACAAGAGCCAATGGAACTACCGAGGACCAGCTGACGGTACTGGAACCTGGTTACTAAGCAGGAGGCACCCGTGCCAGAAAGCACTACCAAGGACCACCAGATGTTGGTGGAACTCAGATACCGAGGAGGCACCTAAGCCAAAGGCTCTGCCTGGAACCAGCTGACGGTACTGGATCCAGGATGGGGAGCAGAAGGTACAAGAGCCAAAGAAACTGCCAAGAACCAGCTAACGGTACTGGAACCCGTATGGGTAGCAGAAGGTACAAGAGCCAATGGAACTACTAAGGACCAGCTGACGGTACTGGAACCCAGTTACTAATCAGGATGTCCCCTTGCCAGAAAGCACTACCAAGGACCACCAGATGTTGGTGGAACTCAGATACCGAGGAGGCACCTAAGCCAAAGGCTCTGCCTGGAACCAGCTGACGGTACTTGAACCAGGATGGGGAGCTGAAGGTACAAGAGCCAAAGACACTGCCGAGAACCAGCTGATGGTACTGGAACCCGGATGGGTAGCAGAAGGTACCAGAGCCAATGGAACTACTGAGGACCAGCTGACGGTACTGGAACCCAGTTACTAATCAGGAGGTCCCCTTGCCAGAAAGCACTACCATGGACCACCAGATGTTGGTGGAACTCGGATACTGAGAAGGAGGCACCTAAGCCAAAGGCTCTGCCTGGAACCAGCTGACGGTACTGGAACCAGGATGGAGAGCAGAAGGTACAAGAGCCAAAGACACTGCCGAGAACCAGCTGACAGTCCTGGAACCCGGATGGGTAGCAGAAGGTGCAAGAGCCAATGGAACTACCGAGGACCAACTGACGGTACTGGAACCCAATTACTAAGCAGGAGGTACCCGTGCCAGAAAGCACTACCAAGGACCACCAGACGTTGGTGGAACTCGGATGCTGAGATGGAGGCACATAAGCCAAAGGCTCTGCCCGGAACCAGCTGACGGTACTGGAACCAGGAAGGGGACCTATTCAAGATTGTCTTCCAAAGAACCAGCTAATGGTGCTGGAACTCAGATAGGAAGCAGAAGGTCCACATGAAACAAAAATTGCAAGGCCGCGAGCCGGGCAGAGTTGCCGAAAACCCACAGTCCTACAGAGGGAGCTTGTCCTATTGGCACTACGGAACTAGCCTCGATTGTCAGATCCCTCCGCCCACATAGGAAGAACCTAAACTGCAGGCACCATAGAGTCGGTTAACCCGGCCGCAACCCGACAGGACAATGTATTGGAGGCAAAGTAACCTTGACACTACCCGGAAACAGCTGGCGTACTGGAACCAGGCTGGGCAGGAGGGAGTACCCGTGCCAAAGACTCTCCTGAGCAACAACTGACGGTGTTGGAGCCCAGAGGTTACAGGAGAAACAGAGTGTAGGCCGAGGCACACACAGCTGGGGATCAGCTGACGTTACTGAACCCCAAAAACACTGGAGCGTGCGTTGACTGTGCAGACGGCATTTCCAAGCAGCAACTGGCAGTGTTGGGGCCCAGGGATTACAGGAGAAACAGAGTGTAGGCCGAGGCCTAATTGGATCAAATTTAAAATCTGGTGTAGTGTTAATGTGGAGGGAGCAGTGGAAATTGCCGCACACACAGCTGGGGATCAGCTGACGTTACTGAACCCCAATAACAGAGGAGCAAGTGTTGACTGTGCAGACGGCACTTCTGAGCAGCAACTGGCAGTGTTGGATCCCAGGGTCAATGCTAGAAACAGAGTGTAGGCTGAGGCCCACACTCGAGGCAGTTTAATATCTGTTGTAGTGTGAGAGTGGATGGAGCAGGAGACATTGCCGGATACACAGCAGGGGAGCAGCTTACATTACTGAACCCCAATAACACGGCAACAAGTGTTGACTGTGCAGACGGCACTTCTGGGTAGCAACTGGCGGTGTTGGAGCCCAGGGTCAATGCTAGAAACAGAGTGTAGGCTGAGGCCCACACTCGAGGCAGTTTAATATCTGTTGTAGTGTGAGAGTGGATGGAGCAGGAGACATTGCCGGATACACAGCAGGGGAGCAGCTGACGTCACTGAACCCCAATAACATGGCAGCAAGTGTTGACTGTGCAGATGGCACTTCTAGGCAGCAACTCTCGGTGTTGGAGCCCAGGGTCAATGCTAGAAACAGAGTTTTGGGCAGCAACTGGCGGTGTTGGAGATCATGGTCAATGCTAGAAACCGAGTGTAGGCTAAGGCCTACACTCGAGGCAGTTTAATATCTGTTGTAGTCTGAGAGTGAACGGAGCAGGAGAAATTGCCGGATACACAGCAGGGGAGCAGCTGACATTACTGAACCCCAATAACAGAGCAGCAAGTGTTGACTGTGCAGATGGCACTTCTGAGCGGCAACTGGCGGTGTTGGAGCCCAGGGTCAATGCTAGAAACAGAGTTTTGGGTAGCAACTGGCGGTGTTGGAGCCCATGGTCAATGCTAGAAACCGAGTGTAGGCTAAGGCCTACATTAGCAGTTTAATATCTGTTGTAGTGTGAGAGTGAACGGAGCAGGAGAAATTGCCGGATACACAGCAGGGGAGCAGCTGACATTACTGAACCCCAAAACCTACAAGAGAAAAAAGTAAATGAAAACCCTAATATAACTAAGTAAAAAAAAAGCAAAAATGCATTTAAATAACACAGAGTTTTTAGTAATACTGTTTTTTGATCAAAAAATAGCACAAAAGCCATCCCACCTCGTCACGGTAACTCTGATCGGGACAGTCCTAAACTATCTAATATTAAAACCTTACCATGTGTCAATGTTGACCTCAGTGTGAATAAGGGCAGATGAAAGGACTGAGCCCAAACAGTGAAACACTAGACTAGGGAAGCCTTATATAGTTTCTAGCTCAGAAACAGGGAGGCCACACCCCGGATTGCACAGAATGCAACAATACACAGAAAAAAAAAAAAAAAAAACACAAAATTGAGCTTAACTTAAGTTGGTATACATGCAGAAGTAAAACGCATGTTAAAAATGGCCACAAAACATAAAACCTACAAGAGAAAAAAAAAAAAAAAAAAAAAAAAAGCTCAGTCCTTTCATCTGCCCTTATTCACACTGAGGTCAACATTGACACATGGTAAGGTTTTAATATTAGATAGTTTAGGACTGTCCCGATCAGAGTTACCGTGACGAGGTGGGATGGCTTTTGTGCTATTTTTTGATCAAAAAACAGTATTACTAAAAACTCTGTGTTATTTAAATGCATTTTTGCTTTTTTTTTTACTTAGTTATATCAGGGTTTTCATTTACTTTTTTCTCTTGTAGGTTTTATGTTTTGTGGCCATTTTTAACATGCGTTTTACTTCTGCATGTATACCAACTTAAGTTAAGCTCAATTTTGTGTTTTTTTTTCTGTGTATTGTTGCATTCTGTGCAATCCGGGGTGTGGCCTCCCTGTTTCTGAGCTAGAAACTATATAAGGCTTCCCTAGTCTAGTGTTTCACTGTTTGGGCTCAGTCCTTTCATCTGCCCTTATTCACACTGAGGTCAACATTGACACTTGGTAAGGTTTTAATATTAGATAGTTTAGGACTGTCCCGATCAGAGTTACCGTGACGAGGTGGGATGGCTTTGTGCTATTTTTTGATCAAAAAACAGTATTACTAAAAACTCTGTGTTATTTAAATGCATTTTTGCTTTTTTTTTACTTAGTTATATCAGGGTTTTCATTTACTTTTTTCTCTTGTAGGTTTTATGTTTTGTGGCCATTTTTAACATGCGTTTTACTTCTGCATGTATACCAACTTAAGTTAAGCTCAATTTTGTGTTTTTTTTTTTTTATTACTGAACCCCAATAACAGAGCAGCAAGTGTTGACTGTGCAGATGGCACTTCTGAGCGGCAACTGGCGGTGTTGGAGCCCAGGGATTACAGTTCAGGTGGTAGAAACATGAACACAACAGGAGACCTGAATACTGTTGCCAACCAATTATTTAATCTGGAAAAGGAGTGGCAAATTCTTGCGAGATCCAGGCCTTGTTCATTTTCAGAAAAGTAAGCCGGTCAAAGTTATCGGAGGATAGTCGCATGCGACGGTCTGTGTTGCGAATTCTGCTCTTGGGTTCCCTCCAGTGGTTGTAGGTGGGAATGCAGTTGTCTCTGAGTCAAAGACCTGGCCAGGTGTATCGGATGATTACAATTCTGACTGGGATATTTAAGTGGGCAGGATCCTTTAGCCCTTGCCAGTAGTCAATGTTCCTTGTGAAGTGCTGGATTGCTTTCTGGCTTCTCCTGCTCGCTGCCTATTTCAGCAAAGATAAGTGTTTGTTTTTTGTTTCTGTGGCACACTGCCAGTGTGCTTGTTTCAGTTTTATTCCTGCTCTGATTGTAGGATTCACTGGAGTTGCAGATTTACGCTCCTACATCTTTTAGTAAAGATGTAGGAAGTTTTTGTATATTCTGCTCTGGATGTTTTGAATGGTTTTTATACTGACCGCACAGAACTCTGTCCTATCCTGTCCTATCTAGCTAGAGTGGCCTCCTGTGCTAATCCTGTTTTTCTGCCTGTGTATGTTTTTTCCTCTCTGACTCACCGCCAATATTTGTGGGGGGCTGTCTATCCTTTGGGGATTTTCTCTGAGGCAAGATAGTATTCCTATTTCCATCTTTAGGGGTATTTAGTTCTCCGGCTGTGACGAGGTGTCTAGGTGTGTTAGGTACACTCCACGGCTACTTCTAGTTGCGGTGTTAAGTTCAGGATTGCGGTCAGTACAGTGGTCACTTTTTCCAGTGAAAGTTCTCATGCAGCTCCTAGGTCACCGGATCATAACAGGTCTGTTGGTAAACCACCTGCGGCACTAAAAATGCATTCCGATAATACACTAGCAGCAGGGCAAGCCAGGATCTCCAATGCATACTGGCTAAGCTCTGGCCATGTATCCAGCTTAGAGACCCAAAACTTGAAGGGGGAAGAGCTGTCTGGGACTACACTGAGAGGACAAGACATGTAGTCTGTCACCATCTATTGGAAACCTTGCCTCCTGCTGACTGGAGCCGTCTGTGATGGTGTAAACATTTGTGGTGGGCACACAAAACTTTGCCACATTTGGGCCAAACTAGTCTTGCCTTGTGCTGAGGCACTGCATCTGCTCCCTCTTTGTGCAGAGCTTCCTCCACTGCTTCGACTCACTGAGCTGCTTTGTAAAGCACTAGCAGCACTGCTCTCGGTTGGAATGGAGAACATGATGGAACGCACCAGTGTGTCTTGGTACTCCCGCATTTTATGCTCCCGCGTCAACGGTGTTATGAGGCTTTGTATCTAGGAAGATGTACACCCAATAATCAGCCGTGTTGAGAATGTGGGTGATGCGGTGGTCGTTTCTCAGACACTGCAGCATGAAATCAACCATGTGCTTCAGACTGCCAACTGGCCAAGAAATGCTGTCCCCTGCTTGAGGCGTGATCTCAGCCTACTCTACATCACCCCACCCTCGCTCTACATACTGACTATTAGAGCATCGTGTAACTCCCTCCTCTGGACAGATGTCTTCCTCCTCCATTGACTCCTCCTCATCCTCTTCACAAAGTGTTCCCTGCCTTGGCCTTTGTAAGGAACCACGTTGCGCAGACTGTCCAGAAGCAGATAGCATTTGTGACTCCTCATCCTCCACCTCTTCCACAACCTCCTCCCTTAGAGCTTGCAGTGTTTTTTCAAGCAGGCAGATAAGGGGGATAGTCATGCTGACTGTTGTGAATTCTGTGGTCGAGCTCCCTCCTGTGGTCACAAGTGGTACTGCGGCTTCTGAGTTTCCTTCCTCAGGTGATGAGGTTAAGTCGTTAGGTGCTGCTCTATTTAACTCCACCTAGTGCTTTGATCCTGGCCTCCAGTCAATGTTCTAGTATTGGTCTTGCTTCCTCCTGGATCGTTCCTGTGGCCTGTCTGCTCAGCATAAGCTAAGTTCTGCTTGTGTTATTTTTGTTTGCTTTATTTTCTGTCCAGCTTGCTTTATTGGTTTTTCTTGCTTGCTGGAAGCTCTGAGACGCAGAGGGAGCACCTCCGTACCGTTAGTCGGTGCGGAGGGTCTTTTTGCCCCTCTGCGTGGTTGTTTTGTAGGTTTTTGTGTTGACCGCAAAGCTATCTTTCCTATCCTCGGTCTATTCAGTAAGTCGGGCCTCGCTTTGCTAAATCTATTTCATCTCTGTGTTTGTACTTTCATCTTAACTCACAGTCATTATATGTGGGGGGCTGCCTTTTCCTTTGGGGAATTTCTCTGAGGCAAGGTAGGCTTATTTTTCTATCTTCAGGCCTAGCTAGTTTCTCAGGCTGTGCCGAGTTGCATAGGGAGCGTTAGGCGCAATCCACGGCTACCTCTAGTGTGGTGTGATAGGATTAGGGATTGCGGTCAGCAGAGTTCCCACGTCTCAGAGCTCGTCCTATGTTTTTTGCTTATTGTCAGGTCACTTTGTGTGCTCTGAACTTCAAGGTCCATTGTAGTTCTGAATTACCTATTCATAACAGCTGACTAGTGCATCATCTGCACTCGCCATCCACGTGGAATCATCAAAGGCACGCAAAACGTGACAGATGTCCTTCATAAAGGCCCACTCAGTGGTGGTGATGTGTGAGCTGCGCACAGTGCGACTTGTTTGCGCCTGATTCAGCTGGTACTCCATTACTGCTGCCTGCTGCTCACACAATTGCTCCAACATATGTAACATTGAATTCCACCTGGTGGGTAGGTCACATATGATGCAATGTTCCAGAAGGCGTAATCGGCCCTGCAAAGCTGCAATGCACGATCTTGCCATGCTGGAACGCCGCAAGTGAGCGCACTCTAGGCGGACCTTGTGCAGCAGTGCATCAAGATCCGGATAGTCCCTCAAAAAACTCTGCACGACCAAGTTGAGCACATGTGCCAGACATGGGATGTGAGTGAAGTTGCCTAGGCCCAGAGTTGCCACCAGATTTTGGCCATTGTCACACACTACCATGCCTGGCTGGAGATTCGCTGACACAAACCACACGTCGCTCTACTGCTTGATGGCTTTCCAGAGCTCCTGCGCTGTGTGGCTTCGATTCCCCAAAGAAATTAATTTAAATACGGCCTGTTGACGTTTGGCCATGGCTGTGCTTATATCGGTCATAACAGGTAAGCGTTCACGGGTCCATGTGGAGGTAGACTGTGACAGCTTCTGCAGCGCTGATTCAGAAGAACTGGAGTATGAGGACGAGTCAATATGTACAGAGTGGATTCTTGCAATCCTTGGAGTTGGAGGAACACGTACAGCGCCACTCTCAAGATCTGTACGTGGCTCCACAACATTTACCCAATGGGCAGTGAAGGAAAGGTATTGTCCCTGTCCATGGTGACTGGTCCACACATCGGTGGTGAGGTGGACCTTGCTACTGACGGCATTTAGTAGCGCGTGTTTAATATTTCCTTCCACATGCTTTTGCAGGGCAGGGACGGCTTGCCTGCTGAAATAAAAGCAGCTGGGCACGTTGTATTGAGGGACTGTCAATGCCATGAAGTTACGGAAGGTGTCAGTCTCCACCAGCCTGAATGAGAGCATTTCAAGGGACAGTAGTTTTGCAATGCCAGCATTCAGAGCCTGTGCTTGGGGGTGGTTTGCAGAGAATGGCTGCCTTTTCTCCCATGCCTGTGCTACCGATGGCTGTAAACTGAGCTGGGAGTGTGAGGATGACAGGGAACGTGGTGCTGTGTGTGGAATTACACGGGGACTCTGTACAACAGTACCAGAGGTTCTTCCATGGCGATCCTGTGAGGAGGCCGAGGCTACAACACAAGCTGAAGAGGTGGTAGGTGGCGCTGTAGGTTGGCCTAGGTCTTCAGTGTGTTTTTGTAACTCCACCACGTGCTTGGTCCGCACATGTTTCCACATATTTGTGGTATTGAGGTTTCTGACACTTTTCCCTCTTTTCACTTTCTGATGACACAGCTTGCATTTAACAAAGCAAATGTCATCTGCAACTGTGTCAGAAAAAGACCAGGCACTGCAAGTCTTGGGAGCGCCCGTTTTGGGTTTTGGAAGAGGCATGCTCCCAATGGGTGCCGAAGTGGAGGCTACAGGCAACCTAGTCTGCCCCCTCCCTCTCCCTCCTTTTTGGGCTGTTCGGGGAATCTCTTCCTCAGAGCTGCTCCCACCACCTTCCTGTACCTCACGATATGATGGGTCAAGGACCTCATCATCTACACTACCCTCTTCCAACAACTGCTTCTCCTGGGTAGTCTCGGCATCGCGGTACACACCAGAAAGTGGCACCTGAGTCTCATCATCAGATGCATACTGAAGTGTGCTGACCGTAAGCACTGGCCCACCCGCCTCTTCAGATTCAGAGAGACAAAGCAGTTGCGCATCACTGCATACTGCCTCATCTTCCATTTCTCGCATCCTGCTTGGCTGGCCCCCTCTTTCCAAGCCAAGAGATTCAGAGAACAGAAGTAGAGATGGCTCCTGTCCAGGGCTCTCTGACTGCCTGGGCAATTTGGCAGGTGGTGAAAAGACAGATGGGTGCACTTCAGTGCTGTGGACCTGAGAGGATGTGGAACTAATTGAAGTCGATGCGTTAGCTGCCATCCATCAGACAATGGCTTCAATTTGTTCGTCCCGCATCAGTGGGGTACGGCGAGCTTCTACAAAGCTGTGCATAAAGGACTGTTCCTTGGTAAAACTGGGGGATGCTGAGTCACTGGTGCCTGCAGCAGGCACAGAATCCCCATGTCCTCTCCCTGCAGAAACTCCACGCCCACGACAACATGCCTTACTCCCTGCCTTCTTCATCTTGGTAGACTGATAAAGATAGGCAGAAAAGTACTAAGGGGTTAGTGTGCTTATTCCTGAACAGCTGCTAACAGGTATAAGAAACACTAATTTTATAAAGTGTGGACTGTTGTGAATTCCGTTCTGGAGCTCCCTCCTGTGGTTGCTAATGGTATTTTTGTGAGTTCTGCCCTTGGGCTCCCTCTGGTGGTTTCGAGTGGAACTGCTGCTCCTTTAGGTACCTATAGCAGCTGCCTTCACTAATCCCCTTGCCTGGGTTTGTTATTTAAACCTGCTCTGGGCTTTAGTCCATGCCTGCTCTCAATGTTCTTGGTTGGATTTGGTTCTTTCCTTGGAATTCTCATATGGCCAGTCCTTGTCTGCAAAAGATAAGTTTTTGCTAGTTTTTGTTTGCCCATTTGTTTTGGACTCTATTGCTTTACAAATATGTCTCTTTTTGTCCAGCTTGTCACTATTTGGTATTCAGGCTAGCTGGAAGCTCTGGGAAAGCAGATTTGCCCCTCCACACCGTGAGTCGGTGTGGAGTTCATTTTTGTAAACTCTGCGTGGATTTTGTAGTTTTTATACTGACCGCACAGTATCCTTTTCTCTCTGTCTATCTAGTGTAGTATTGGCCTCCTTTGCTGAATTCTGATTTCATTTCTTTGTACGTCATTTCCCTCTCCATTCACAGTCAATATTTGTGGGGGGCTATCTTTCCTTTTGGGGGTTTTCTCTGAGGCAAGATAGCTTTCTATTTCCTTCTTTAGGGGTAGTTATTTCTTAGGCTGTGAAGAGGTGTCTAGGGAGAGTCAGGAACATCCCACGGCTATTTCTAGTGTTGTTGTTAGGATTAGGGACTGCGGTCAGTAGAGATACCACCTTCTCAGAGCTCGCTCCATGTTGCGTTTTAGCCACCAGGTCATATCAGTGTGGCCTCTTAACCACCAGGTCATAACAGTGGACTAGACTTTAATATGAGCTAATGTGGCCTACACAACTGTAAAGTGGAGTGTTCGGTGAACTTTATTTAGGGTTTTTTTTTTTTTTACAAAAAAATGGATGTGCCCAAAGATGTAAAACCGATAGTATCACAAACTTTTTATAGCTATTACAATGCAGGAAGGTAACCTATAATGCAATAGATGAGACTCCAAAAAATAGGCTAATACTAATCTGGCTGGGGCTGCAGGGCACAAGGCTGCAGAAAGGCTCCTCTATCTACTCCTATATAGTGCACACAATCTAGCTGGATACGGATGGAAACACACCACTAACAGGAGAAATTAGGAAAAATGGGCTGCACTAATGAAAAAAGGACAATGTATGAGGCAGTGATGCACACTGAGCGGACTACAACCAGATGTGGCTGCAGAACACACTGCAGCGAGAGCACTCACACACAGAGACCTTGCAGACCACCGTGAACGGCGCTGCAAGGCAGCAGAAAAGCTCCTCTATCTACTCGTATATAGTGCGCGCAATCTAGCTGGATACGAATGGAAACACATAGGAGAAATCAGGAAAAATGGGCTGCACTATTGAAAAAAAGGACAATGTATGAGGCAGTGACGCACGCTGAGCTGACTACAACCAGATGTGGCTGCAGAACACACTGCAGCGAGAGCTGCACTTACACACACAGACCTGGCAGACAGCCGTGAACAGCACTGCAAGGCTGCAGAAAAGCTCCTCTATCTACTCCTATACACTGTTTGTACGCTATCTAGCTGGATACAGATGGAAACACAGTAATAGGAGAAATCTGGCAAAATGTGCAGCAGCACAAATGCAAAAAAGGACAATGTAACAGTATGAGGCAGTGACGCACGCTGAGGGAACTACAACCAGATGTGGCTGCAGAACACACTACAGCGTGAGCTGCACTCACACACACACACAGAGACCTTGCAGACAGCTGTGAACAGCGCTGCAAAGCCAAAAAAAGGTTCTCACACAGCGGTTGCTACAGTAGCCTGGGTAAAGCACAATGAAGCAAATCGCTATCTCAAATTGTCCCTCAGTCAGAAGAGCAGCGTCCTGTCTCTAACTGAATTCACAGCAGATTGAACCCAAAATGGCGGCGTCGGCTTTTATAGTGCATCATGACATCATTTCAGCAGCCAATCACAGCCATGCCAGTAGTTACATGCCTAACATGCATAACAGGATGTGCCAACACTTCTTAGGATTCCTCATTGGCTGAATTAAATCAAACTGGCTCATAGCATTATGGGAACTTCCGATTCCAGTATCTGATATTGCAAAAGTATCGGAACTCAGTATCGGAATTCCGATACCGCGATTATCAGCCAATACCCGATATTTGCAGTATCGGAATGCTCAACACTAATGATAACACCAAAACATTTTCTCCACTCATAGTTAGTGGTTGGGTGAAGCCATTTATTGTCAAACTAATGTGCTTTCTCTTTTTAAATCATAATGACAACTCAAAACATTCAAATAACCCTGATCAAAAGTTCACATACCCTGGTGATTTTGGCCTGATAACATGCACTAAAAATAACATCCTCACCTGTAACCTGTTTGCTTATAATCAGTGTGGGTAAAATAAAAATAAAAGCTGATTGAGTTTCTTGGACCAGACAGACTCTTGCATCTTTCATCCAGCCACTGACGTGTCTGGATTGTGAGTCATGGGGAAAGCAAAAGAATTGTCAATGGATCTAAGTTTAAAGCTAGTTGTACTGTGTAAATCAGGAAAGGGATGCAAAAAGATATCCAAGGAATTGATAATGCCAGTCAGCAGCGTTCAAACTGTGATTACACCGTGTTCCAAACTATTATGCTAATTGGATTTAAGTGTCATAAAAATTTAATTTTTTTGTTTTTCAAATAAATTCTTGGATGGTATTGTGTATCAGGGCTCAATGGATCATTGAAATCAATCTTAAACACATGTGATAATTAGTTTTCCAGGTGATTCTAATTAAAGGAAAACTACTTAAAAATGATGTTCCACATTATTAAGCAGGCGACAGTTTTCAAGTAATATGGGAAAGAAAAAGGATCTCTCTGCTGCCGAAAAGCATCAAATAGTGCAATGCCTTGGTCAAGGGATGAAAACATTAGATATTTCCCAAAAACTTAAGCGTGATCATTATACTGTTAAGAGATTTGTGGCCGATTCTGAGGAAGGTTTCTGCCAGGCAAGTTCATCAGATTAAGAGAGCATCTGCTAAAAAGCCATTACAAACCAGCAAACAGATATTTGAAGCTGCTGGTGCCTCTGGAGAGCCTCGAACCTCAAGGTGTAGGAAACTACAAAGGCTTGCTGTGGTTCATAAACCTACTATTAAGCCACCCTTAAACAGTGTTCACAAGCAGATACGGTTGCAGTGGGCCAAGACATACTTGAAGACTAATTTTCAAACAGTCTTGTTTACTGATGAGTGTCGAGCAACCCTGGATGGTCCAGATGGATGGAGTAGAGGATGGTTGGTGGATGGCCACCATGTCCCAACAAGTTCTTCAAAACATATCAAATGTTTAGAAATTCTGCTGTGCCTAATCATTTGGAACAGTGCATTTTGAGTTTTTATTCATTTTGGAGATTATACTGTTATCATTGGGAGGTTTCTTCAATAAAATTCGATATATACTCTAACGGGTGATGATTTTTATTAGACTGACTGTCATTTGCACAGACCATTTAGGAAAATCTGAGAAAAATATAATTTGCATAATAATTTGGAACATGATGTAACAAATGGAAAATCAGGGGCTCTGAAAAAAACAAAACCACGGTCAGGTAGACGAACAAAAATTTCATCCACAACTGCCAGGAAAATTGTTCGGGACGCAAAGAAAAACCCATAAATGTCATCAGCTGAAATACAGGACTCTCTGAAAACTAGCGGTGTGGTGCCACGATAAGCTGCAGCCGCTGATGCGGCCAGCCCATAGACGCCCCCATGCTGACCGACCACGTTGGACCTTTTATATCGCAGAGGGGGACCCGGGCCTACCAGAACTAGGGGAGGGCAGAGACCGGGGTTCTGTGGCAGCTGAGCATGTGGACAAGGAAACAGACAAATAGGACTTGATCACACCGCACAACTTCAGGTATAAAGTAAAGTTTACCAAAGTAAAGTCACACAGTACATAAACCAAACATAATGATGTCAGGCTCTTGATTCCACACCTCCAGAAGGGTACCACCCAGTGGACCCCAAGGCACCAACGGATCACTGAGGCACACATAGGCGGGACATCAGGACACAGGCAGGACATCAGGGTACACGAGGTCATCAGGATGCAGGCAGGACATCAGGATACAGACTGGACATCAGGACATCTGGACCCAGGGTAACCGGCAGACATCAGACAGGAGTCTTTCGGTTCCGGACATCCGACACGACCTACAGGCACCACCACAGTCATCAAGCTCCAGGTAGCGGTCATCAGGTTTCTAGCTATGGCCGTCAGGCTCCAGGCATCGGACCTAGGAAGGAACTCAAGCGGGATGGTGCTAGAACCGCAGGATTGCTGGACCTGCCAGGAGCTAGCACCGCATGGTAGTCAGAGCACAGAGTAGTAGATGCTCAGCAGAAACACCGGTTACAAGAGACTCAAAGTCACGGTGTGAGGCTCCAGACGCAGAGCGATTCCAGGAACATAACACAGCAGACAGTTCAGACAGGGTCAGGTACAGGATCAAGGATTCGGGCCTGGATATACCACCTCCAGGACAGGCGCCAAAACAGGAATCAAGGCAAGGACTTTGGTACCAAAACATAGACAGGAGAGGTGTAGAAACACAAACCACACATAGCAAAGTTCAGGAGCTTTGTGAGTAGCTCAGGCCCCGCCCATAGGGCAGGGGAACTTTATATAGGAGCTGCCCCTGAGCAATTGGCTGGGGACAGCATTTCAAGTACACACACTAACCCTGATAAAAGCAATGGAGGTGTGGCCACGCACACCCTTAGCACAAACAGAAACCAATACAGCACAATCAGTGCAGGAACTGAGGCTCAGGGCACCTGGCAGCGACTGCACACCCAGACACGTGTGCAAAGTCATGCACCAGCTGCAAATTACCTCACAACCCACGGACAGCTTCCACAGTGGCAACCAGGGACTGCACATGCGGAAGGTAATGCAGCAGAGCAAAGACCTAACCACCCATATGCGGCTAGGCAGCAGAGCAAAGAATTGAGCAGGCTCCATACAGGTAACAGTCAACAGTATCCCAGCTCAATTAGGGGGAAAGGAGCAAAGGGTTAAAGCAAACATATGCATTGTCACGCCAAAAACCAGATACAGACAGAACGGCGTGACATGTGGCTGTTTCAAGATGCACAATAAGGAGGCACTTGAAGTAAAATGGGCTGCATGGTTGAGTCATCAGAAGATAGCCATTACTGTGCAAATGCCACAAAGTATCTCACCTACAATACGCAAAACAGCACAGAGACAAGCCTCAAAACATCTGGAACAAGGTAATTTGGAGTGATGAGACCAAAATTTAACTTTTAGGACAAACCATAAACGTTACATCTGGAGAGAAGTCAACAAGGCCTATGATAAAAGGAACACCAGTTCTACTGTAAAGTACAGTTGTGGGTCGCTGATGTTTTGGGAATGTGTGAGCTACAAAGGCAAAGGAAACTTGTTCAAAGTTGAAGGAAAGATGAATGCAGCACGTTATCAGCAAGTACTGGAGGCAAATTTGCAATCATCAGCCCGGTATCAGGGACCACCAGGCGGGCACTCACAAGTCGCCTTGGCGGTCCAGACGACAGTGGGCGGGAGGCACAGAAGACAGGGCACTCAGGGCAGAACTTGCTCCGCAAGCAAGCCAGGTGCAGCGTCAGCACTCAAGTCAAACGGAGAGGATCATGGAGCAGCACACGCAGCTGCAGCAGCAGGATCTGCGTCACGTGACTGCAGGTCAGAGGTGACAGATGCTAGGCTTACATGTCGGACTGCTGGCATAAACAGAGGCATGCAGCGGGGAATCCCAAAACTAAGGAGAGGTGAGAGGGCACAGGGAACGATACATGGGATGGTCAGGATCAAGCAAGGTCAGAATTACCAGGAGAGCAAAAAGGTACAGAAGGGGCAAGCAAACAGAAACCAGGAACACAGCCAAGTGAGAATACAAAACAGTACGAAGACAGAAGGCAAACTCACAATCCAGGGAGAGACCAAGTCAGAACCGTACAAGCAAAACCAAACAGGCACTAGACACAGCCACACAGGGGTTGACAAACTCAACTGAGGGCGAAAGTATAACCAACAAGGCATGGACCCAGAGAGAGGCAATAAAAAGCATTACTGAAGCTAAAGGGAAGCTACAAAGATTAACACTCGAGATACCATAATCCTGCATGACAAAAAGAACCATGGGACGTACTTGGACGTTCCAACATGACAACGATCCAAAACACAAGGCTAAGTTAATCTGTCATTGGTAACAGCAGAACAAAGGGAAGGTTCTGGAACTCTTTTTATTTAAACAAAAGGGAAGGTTCTGGAGTGGCCATCTCAGTCTCCTGACCTCAATATCATTGAGCCACTCTGGAGCGATCTCAAGCACAGTTCATGCTAGACAGCCAGGAATTTACAGGAACTGGAGACTTTTTACCAAGAAGAGTGGGCAGGTTTATCATCTGAGAAAATAAAGAACCTCATCCACAACTACCACAAAAGACTTCAAGTTGTTATTGATGTTAGAGGGGGCAATACACGGTGTTAAGAAATGGGGTATGTGAACTTTTGTTTAGGGTCATTTGGATGTTTTGAGTTGTCATCATGATTTTATGATTTTAAGATTCTCAAACACAGTAGTTTGATAATAAATGGCTTTACACAACCTCTAACCATGAGTGGAGAACAAGTTTTGGTGTTATTATTCATATTCTCTGTAAAAAGGCCAAGAAAGTAAAAATTCTGCCAGGGTATGTAAACCTTTGAGCACAACTGTATAGAGAGAGAGAGAGAGAGAGAGAGAGAGATTAAATAGATACAGTTGTGGCCAAAAGTATTGACACCCCTGCAATTCTGTCAGATAATACTTAGTTTCTTTCTGAAAATGATTGCAAACACAAATTTTTGGTATTATTATCTTCATTTAATTTGTCCTAAATGAAAAAACACAAAAAGAATTGTCCTAATGCTAAATTGAATATAATTCCACACCAAACATAAAAAATGGGGTGGACAAAAGTATTGTCACTGTTCGAGAAATCATGTGATGCTTCTCTAATTTGTGTAATTAACAGCACCTGTAACTTACCTGTGGCACCAAACAGGTGTTCGCAATAACTAAACACTTGCAGCCAGTTGACATGGATTAAAGTTGACTCAACCTCTGTCCTGTGTGCTTGTGTGTACCACATTGAGCATGGAGAAAAGAAAGAAGACCAAAGAACTGTCTGAGGACTTGAGAAACCAAATTGTGAGGAAGCATGGGCAATCTCAAGGCTACAAGTCCATCTTGAAAGACCTGAATGTTCCTGTGTCTACCGTGCGCAGTGTCATCAAGACGTTTAAAGCCCATGGCACTGTGGCTAACCTCCCTAGATGTGGACGGAAAAGAAAAATTGACAAGAGATTTCAACGCAAGATTGTGCGGATGTTGGATAAAGAACCTCGACTAACATCCAAACAAGTTCAAGCTGCCCTGCAGTCCGAGGGTACAACAGTGTCAACCCGTACTATCCGCTGGCGTCTGAATAAAAAGGGACTGCATGGTAGGAGACCCAGGAAGACCCCACTTCTTACCCCGAGACATAAAAAAGGCAGGCTGGAGTTTGCCAAAACATACCTGAAAAAGCCTAAAACGTTTTGGAAGAATGTTCTCTGGTCAGATGAGACAAAAGTAGAGCTTTTTGGGCAAAGGCATCAACATAGAGTTTACAGAAGAAAAAAAGAGGCATTCAAAGAAAAGAACACGGTCCCTACAGTCAAACATGGCGGAGGTTCCTTGATGTTTTGGGGTTGCTTTCCTGCCTCTGGCACTGGACTGCTTGACCGTGTGCATGGAATTATGAAGTCTGAAGACTACCAACAAATTTTGCAGCATAATGTAGGGCCCAGTGTGAGAAAGCTGGGTCTCCCTCAGAGGTCATGGGTCTTCCAGCAGAACAATGACCCAAAACACACTTCAAAAAGCACTAGAAAATGGTTTGAGAGAAAGCACTGGAGACTTCTAAGGTGGCCAGCAATGAGTCCAGACCTGAATCCCATAGAACACCTGTGGAGAAATCTAAAAATGGCAGTTTGGAGAAGGCACCCTTCAAATATCAGGGACCTGGAGCAGTTTGCCAAAGAAGAATGGTCTAAAATTCCAGCAGAGCATTGTAAGAAACTCATTGATGGTTGGTCGCAGTTATTTTGGCTAAAGGTTGTGCAACCAAGTATTAGGCTGAGGGTGCCAATACTTTTGTCTGGCCCATTTTTGGAGTTTTGTGTGAAATGATCAATGTTTTGCTTTTTGCTTCATTCTCTTTTGTGCTTTTTCATTTAAGACAAATTAAATGAAGATAATACCAAAGAATTTGTGATTGCAATCATTTTCAGGAAAAAACTGAGTATTATCTGACAGAATTGCAGGAGTGTCAATACGTTTGGCCACAACTGTATATAGATAGTGATAGGAAGATGTAAATAATACACATTACATCTATATGTAAATTACATAGAGAATTTCTCTATGTAAAAGCTCATGTTAAATGAGTTGAGATAGGATGTGAAATGTATCAGATATATTTAATTATATTTCAATAAGGTACAATATGCTTTATTTTCGCCATTCTGCAAACATAAAATATTACTATTAATAAATATTACTTATGTCTTGTCTTATTTTACTATAATGGTTTTTAATCTGTATTTTTATACTTTATTGATTACTATTGTAAATATCTAATATATAAAGCTGAATGTGTGTATGTGTGTGTGTATGTGTGTATGTATGTATGTCCGGGATTGGCATCTGCACCGTCGCAGCTACAGCCACAAAATTTTGCTTAGTCACACGTCTGGACCCCGAGAGCGTCATAGGCTATGTTGTGAGGCAAAATTTTAACCCCGCGCGTTCCAATTCACCCAAAAATTTTGCCCCTATCTACATAATGGGGAAAAAGTGAAAGGAAAAGTGTTGGAGGCGTCGCAGCTACAGCTACAAAATTTTGCAGTCACACGTCTGGACCCTGAGAGTGTCATAGGCTATGTTGTGAGGTGAAATTTTAACCCCGTGCTTTCCAATTCACCAAACAATTTTGCCCCTATCTACATAATGGGGAAAAAGTGAAAGGAAAAGTGTTGGAGGCGTCGCAGCTACAGCAACAAAATTTTGCACAGTCACACGTCTGGACCCGGAGAGCGTCATAGGCTATGTTATGAGGTAAAATTTTAACCCCGTACTTTCCAATTCACCAAACAATTTTGCTCCTATCTACACAATGCGAAAAATTGAAAGGAAAAGTGTAGGAGGCAAATTGACAGCGGCCAGATGTGAGCAAGGGGGACTTAAAGAATGAGAGCGATGGCGCCAAAGAGTATATACTGTACAGTTGCTAAGGTGGGGCCCCGACATGGGATACTCACCACACACGGGGATATAAACTCACACACAAAATGCGCCACACACTACCACATGCTTGAACACATATTACCCTCAGCACACATTTCACCACAAATACACCAACCTCGCCACATAAAAGTCGAAACACAAAAGTCGCCACACAAAACTCGCCACGCGCAGAACTCGCCACATGCAAAAACTAGGCTCTTGCAAAACTCGCCACAAGTGCAAAACTCACCTCATGGAAAACTCGCCACACGCAAAACTTGCACACGCGGAAAAATTGCCACATGCACAAAAGTTGCAACACATGCAAAAGTTGCCTCACACAAAACTTTCACATACTCAAAAGGCACCACACATAAAACTCGCCACGCACAAAACTCGCCATGCGCAAAACTTGCTGCACACAACTTGCTACACTAACCTGTCACATGCAACTCGACACACAAAAAGTTGCTACACGCATGTTGCCACACAAAACTCATCTCACAAAAGTCGCTACATGCATGTCGCCACACGCATCTCAACACACACAACTTGACAAACTAAACTCGCCCTAAAACACACACAAGTCTGGTATTATCCTTCAAAAATAAAAATCTGATTAATAAGCAGACAAACTACAACAAATGTACCATATAGGAAATACGGCAGCTGTCAGTCACATGACCTGTCTATTATGTGTATGTGTGAGCTAATATATACTGCCAGGGGCAGGGCTTTCTGTTGGCTGGGGATTTATCAGGCTGCCAATTTAGCTTACAAATACTGAGGTAAAAATACTGAGCAAATAACGTGTGAACGAGGTCTAATACAGGAGGAGATGACACACAGGTATATACTATATACAGGGGAGATGACACACAGATATATACTATATACAGGAGAGATGACACACAGGTATATACTATATAGAGGAGGAGATGACATACAGGTACATATATATACAGGAGGAGATGACATACAGGTATATACTATATACAGGAGGAGATGACACACAGGTATATACTATATACAGGAGCAGATGACCTACAGGTATATACTATATACAGGAGGAGATGACATACAGGTATATGCTATATATAGAAGATGACATGCAGGTATATACTATATACAGGAGGAGATGACACAGATATATACTATATACAGGGGAGATGACACACAGGTATATACTATATACAGGAGGAGATGACATACAGGTATATACTATATATAGAAGGTGATGACATTCAGGTATATACTATATATAGGGTAGATGATACACAGCAGGTATATACTATATACAGGGGAGATGACATACAGGTATATACTATATACAGGAGATGACATACAGATGTATACTATATATAAGGGAGATGACAAACATATATACAGTGGGGCAAAAAAGTATTTAGTCAGTCAGCAATAGTGCAAGTTGCACCACTTAAAAAGATGAGAGGCGTCTGTAATTTACATCAACTATGGGAGACAAACTGAGAAAAAAAATCCAGAAAATCACATTGTCTGTTTTTTTAACATTTTATTTGCATATTATGGTGGAAAATAAGTATTTGGTCAGAAACAAAATTTCATCTCAATACTTTGTAATATATCCTTTCTTGGCAATGACAAAGGTCAAACGTTTTCTGTAAGTCTTAACAAGGTTGCCACACACTGTTGTTGGTATGTTGGCCCATTCCTCCATGCAGATCTCCTCTAGAGCAGTGATGTTTTTGGCTTTTCGCTTGGCAACACGGACTTTCAACTCCCTCCAAAGGTTTTCTATAGGGTTGAGATCTGGAGACTGGCTAGGCCACTCCAGGACCTTGAAATGCTTCTTACGAAGCCACTCCTTTGTTGCCCTGGCGGTGTGCTTTGGATCATTGTCATGTTGAAAGACCCAGCCATGTTTCATCTTCAATGCCCTTGCTGATGGAAGGAGGTTTGCACTCAAAATCTCACGATACATGGCCCCATTCATTCTTTCATGTACCCGGATCAGTCGTCCTGGCCCCTTTGCAGAGAAACAGCCCCAAAGCATGATGTTTCCACCACCATGCTTTACAGTAGGTATGGTGTTTAATGGATGCAACTCAGTATTCTTTTTCCTCCAAACACGACAAGTTGTGTTTCTACCAAACAGTTCCAGTTTGGTTTCATCAGACCATAGGACATTCTCCCAAAACTCCTCTGGATCATCCAAATGCTCTCTAGCAAACTTCAGATGGGCCCGGAAATGTACTGGCTTAAGCAGTGGGACACGTCTGGCACTGCAGGATCTGAGTCCATGGTGGCGTAGTGTGTTACTTATGGTAGGCCTTGTTATGTTGGTCCCAGCTCTCTGCAGTTCATTCACTAGGTCCCCCCGCGTGGTTCTGGGATTTTTGCTCACCGTTCTTGTGATCATTCTGACCCCACGGGGTGGGATTTTGCGTGGAGCCCCAGATCGAGGGAGATTATCAGTGGTCTTGTATGTCTTCCATTTTCTAATTATTGCTCCCACTGTTGATTTCTTCACTCCAAGCTGGTTGGCTATTGCAGATTCAGTCTTCCCAGCCTGGTGCAGGGCTACAATTTTCTGGTGTCCTTTGACAGCTCTTTGGTCTTCACCATAGTGGAGTTTGGAGTCAGACTGTTTGAGGGTGTGCACAGGTGTCTTTTTATACTGATAACAAGTTTAAACAGGTGCCATTACTACAGGTAATGAGTGGAGGAAAGAGGAGATTCTTAAAGAAGAAGTTACAGGTCTGTGAGAGCCAGAAATCTTGATTGTTTGTTTCTGACCAAATACTTATTTTCCACCATAATATGCAAAAAAAATGATAAAAAAACAGACAATGTGATTTTCTGGATTTTTTTTTCTCAGTTTGTCTCCCATAGTTGAGGTCTACCTATGATGTAAATTACAGACGCCTCTCATCTTTTTAAGTGGTGGAACTTGCACTATTGCTGACTGACTAAATACCTTTTTGCCCCACTGTATACTGAGGTGATGAGGTAAAAATGAAAAGGTGTGAGTGCAAAATGAGAGGAGTGAGGAAAAATAGTGGAGTGATCAGAAAATGACAGATGTCAGGTTGAAATGACAAGTGTTAGGGGGGAATGAGGGAGAAAATGAGAGGTGGGAGGGGGAAAATGAAAGATGTGATTGGGAAAATGAGAGGCGTGATGGGAAAATAAGACAAGTGAGGTGCTATAACTAACCACAGATATTTACTATGCCCAGGCAACGCCGGGCTCTTCAGCTAGTTTAATATAAAACCCAAGAAGTAATGTTGCTGCCACCTACTGATTCAAAAATGAAAATGATTTTTATCACTGTCAAAAGAATGTCTTTTTAACGAAGGTACAGCTTTTTTTTGAAGCTGCTGAAAAGAGTTAATGAAACCTATCAATATAAAACTCCTTTAAGTGGTTATAAACAGTTGTTAACCCTTCACCCAAAAGACTGTTTTCACCTTCCTGACCAGGCTAATTTTTACAATTCTGATTACTGTTACTTTATGAGGTCATAACTCTGGAACGCTTTAATAGATCCCACTGAATCGGAGACTGCTTTATCATGACATATTGTTCTTCATGATAGTGGTAAAATTTATTTGATATGACTTGCATTTATTTGTGAAAAAAATGTAAATTTGGCGAAAATTTTGAAAATTTCACAATTTTCAAAATTTATTTTTTATGCCATTAAATTAAAGAGTGATGCTGCCAAAATAGTTCATTAATAACATTTCCCACGTCTACTTTACATCAGCAAAATTTTTTAAATATAATTTTGAAATATAATTTTTTTTGCTAGGAAGTTATAAGGGTTAAAAGTTGATCAGCAATTACAGCAATATTTGCTAAACCATTTTTTTTAGTGACCACCTCACATTTGAAGTGACTTTGAGGAGCCTATATGACAGAAAATAACCAGGTGCTTCACAGAAGTTTATAAAGTAGAGCCGTGAAAATAAAAAAATCACATTTTTCCCAGATAAATCTTTTTAAGCTCCAAATGTTGCTTTCTCATAAGGGTAAGAGGAGAAATTGCTCTATAACAATTGTTGTGCAATTTCTCCGGAGTACACCAATACCCCTATGTGGAGGAAAATAACTGTTTGGGTGGACGGCAGGGCTTGGAAGGGAAGGAGCACTATTTGACTTCCAGCAATTTGTAAAATTTGCTGGAATAATTAGCAGATGCCATGTTGCGTTTGGAGAGCACCTGATGTGCCTAACCAATGGAAACTCCCAACAAGTGACACTATTTTGGAAACTAGGCCCCATAAGGAACTTATCTAGATGTGTATTGAGCACCTTGAACCCAGAGGTGTTTCACAGAAGTTCATAACGTATACGAGTCGTGAAAATAAAAAAATCACATTGTCACGGCTCCCGGGTATTAATGCTGCAGGGAGAGCTGCACACAGCAGCAAAGGAGCTGAGCTAAACGTCGGGTACTAACCTGGTAACCAACAGGACCTTAGACATGTGACAGAGTGAGAGGAGGTCAGGGGGCAGAGCCAGATGCCGCAAAACAGAGAAGGGATAAATACTAGAGAGTTATAAATCAAGCAAAAATTGGAGCCGGGAGATTATAAGGTACCAAAAGGGAGAGACAGGGGATTGTCAGAAGCAAAGCCATAGTTCAGTTATCCAGAAAAACAAACAGAGTAACACACAGAGAGCAAAATAAACACAATGCAAACCGGACACACACTCCAGGCGTCAAGCACACAGACTAAAGGTACCTTCACACATAACGATATTGTTAACGATATTGTTGCTTTTTGTGACGTAGCAACGATATCGTTAATGAAATCGTTATGTGTGACAGCGACCAACGATCAGGCCCCTGCTGGGAGATCGTTGGTCGCTGAATAAAGTCCAGAACTTTATTTCGTCGCTGGACTCCTGCTGACATCGCTGGATCGGCGTGTGTGACACCGATCCAGCGATGTCTTCACTGGTAACCAGGGTAAACATCGGGTAACTATGCGCAGGGCCGCGCTTAGTAACCCGATGTTTACCCTGGTTACCATCCTAAAAGTAAAAAAAACCAAACACTACATACTTACCTACAGCCGTCTGTCCTCCAGCGCTGTGCTCTGCACTCCTCCTGCTCTGGCTGTGAGCGTCGGTCAGCCGGAAAGCAGAGCGGTGATGTCACCGCTCTGCTTTCCGGCCGCTGTGCTCACAAGTCAGTACAGGAGGAGTGCAGAGCACAGCGCTGGAGGACAGACGGCTGTAGGTAAGTATGTAGTGTTTGTTTTTTTTTACTTTTAGGATGGTAACCAGGGTAAACATCGGGTTACTAAGCGCGGCCCTGCGCTTAGTTACCCGATGTTTACCCTGGTTACCGGCATCGTTGGTCGCTGGAGAGCTGTCTGTGTGACAGCTCTCCAGCGACCAAACAGCGACGCTGCAGCGATCCGGATCGTTGTCGGTATCGCTGCAGCGTCGCTTAATGTGAAGGGGCCTTAAAGCAGAACGCATAGGTGACAGAGAAACCCAGCAGTGGTTGTTGCTGAGCGAAAATTGCAAACCATTGTAGTGACCTGTATGCTGTAGTGACCAGTACATTGGAGTCACCAGTACGTTATGCCCAGCCCATGCTTCTGGAGACACACACCTACAAGTTGGGCGGGCTCTCATCACTACAGAAACAACAAACATGTGGGTGTTAAATGTGGTTTAGACACATTGTGGGTAAGAAAGAAGGGGGGTATTTGGATTTGGGAATGGAGAATTTGCTGAATTTCTTTTTGGGGGGCAAGGAGCCATTTCACTTTTCCAGAGCCTTGTGCTCTCAGTAACGAGGAAGCCCCCTATATTTCCATTAAGAGATGATGGACCTAAGTGAGGGCTTGCTTTTTTTTTGATTGAGTTGAAGCTTTTATTGTGAACATTTTGCATAACGTTTGGGATCACATTTATCCGGCGCTCTATGCTGACCACTTACTTTGGGGTTTCCATTTAAATCTCAGAGTGACAAAACAGATGAAACCCCTGATGGGTCCATTCACTATAATGAGGCAGCAGAGTTACTCTGGACTCCGTCTGGCCTCTGTTTAGCAGTGCCTTTCTTTTCAGAAGTGCACAAAACTGTGTCCGATGGCACTTTTATACAATCCTAGAAAGATAGACACAGCGATATTAGGGGTCCTATGTCATCCACTGTGCCTCCATCTGCCTCATTATAGGGATTCTTCCACTGGGGGTTCTGTCTGAATCACGTATTTCAGAGCTTAACACAGAAACTCCATTAAAAGCGCTCAGCGTAGTGTGCAGGATAAATGTGCGCTGAACCTTATTGCGATCTCTGGGGAGCAGAATAAAAAAAATCAACAGCATGTGAAGAATTGGTTTTATTTATCTTTTACATTGTTTCTTGTGCAGTATAAGTGATTAAGCGACTTTATTCTTCACGTCGATGCGATTAGAGAGATACCAGATTAATATTCTCCCCACACCCCTGATTCTTGCGCTCCTTTTGCTCACTATGGTATTTTCCTGTAACGCTTATGGAGCATATGAGGTAGTATTAACTACAATGTTCTTTCTATCTATGGTTATGCATGCAATTGCTCCTATTATTCAGCCTGCTTTGGTGGTTTCCTTCCATTCATATATAAATATACAGCACATGTTACCCGGTCTATGTGTGACCTCTATACCATGCATGATTATTATTTCCATTCTACATAGAGTGAATATATGTATATATCAATCAAGTGTCTTACAAAATGGTAGTTACCTGCCGATAACGGTATTTCTCTGATCCCATGATGGCACCACGGAGAGAGGGGTCCGCCCCCAGGGACAGGAAACCTACAGATGAAAAAGGGCGTACCTCTCTCCCACATCAGTTGGATTACAGAGCCTTATACAGAACTTCAGCTGCAACTCAATATTTGCACAAATTAAACTTAACCTATTTAACTTAACAGAGGCACCGTGACTAAAATTAATTACTAGTACATTATCAAGTGCACACCTGTGTGTGAAAAGGGAGGGAATATACGGGTGCCATCATGGGATCAGAGAAATACCGTTATCGGCAGGTAACTACCATTTTCTCTATCCCCATGATGGCACCACGGAGAGATTTGAATAGATAGAGCTATTAGGGAGGGACCACTGCCTCTAGAACCCTTCGCCCAAAGGTAGGATCAGAGGAGGTCAAGTCTAAGCGGTAATGCTTGAAAAATGTAGACTGGGAAGACCAAGTGGCCACTCTACATATCTGTTGTATTGAAGCGCCAGCTCTCTCCGCCCAGGATGATGCCACTGCTCTGGTCGAATGAGCTTTTATGTTCTCTGGGATGACTGTCCCACAGGATGAGTAGGATAGGGCGATGGCGTCTCTTATCCATCTTGCTAACGTGGATTTCGATGCTTTTTGTCCTTTGCGTGGACCCTGGAAGCAGACAAACAGAGCCCTATCCTTCCTGCACTCCCTAGTGGCTGATAGATATTGGACCAGACATCTTTTTACGTCTAGGGTATGCAATGTTTTTTCCCCCTCATTTTTAGGGTTGGGACAAAAGGATGGTAAAGAAATTTCTTGCTTTCTGTGAAACTGTGACGCTATTTTAGGGAGATAAGCCGGGTCAGTTTTTAGAATGACTCTGTCATCAAGTATCTGAGTAAAGGGCGGGCATGAAGATAACGCTTGTATATCGCTGACACGACGAGCTGAGGTTAGGGCCACTAGGAGTGTGGTTTTTAGAGATAAGATCTTTAAAGGAATTTCTGTCAGGGGCTCAAAGGGAGGTTTGGTTAGAGCGTTTAGTACGAGGTTAAGATCCCATGGGGGAGAGTTGTGGAGGGGAATGGGTCTGGACCTAGATGAGGCTTTAATAAATCGCATGACCCAACGATTTCTGGCCAGATCATAATTATACAGTGCTGCCAAGGCTGCTACCTGAACCCTTAGGGTGCTTGTAGCCAAACCTCTTTCCAGACCTTTCTGTAAAAATTCAAGGACTTTCCCTATAGGAATTTCCCCAGACGGGTCTGCCCCTGATACTGACATGAATTTTTTCCACTCTTTCCCATATATTCTAGTGGTTACGGGTTTTCTACTCTGTAATAGAGTGGACACCAAGTTAGGAGAGAACCCTTTGTCCCTTAGCAACCTCCTTTCAAAAGCCACGCTGTCATGTGTACATTTTTTACATTGGGGTGAAATACTGGACCCTGGGACAGAAGTTTCGGCGTGTCTGGTAGAACCCATGGACTTGATATGGACATTTTTCTTAGCCAAGAAAACCATATTCTGCGGGGCCAGAATGGCGCTATTAGTATCACTGTAGTCCCCTCCTCCCGAATTTTCCTCAGCACTAAGGGGATGAGTGACATTGGAGGGAACGCATAGGCAAGATGATAGTTCCAAGGAATTGTTAGCGCGTCTAGAGCTACAGGGTTCCCCCGGGGATCGATTGAGCAGAATGTTTTTACTTTGCGGTTTTGACTGTTCGCGAATAGGTCTATTACTGGTAGGCCCCAGAGATTCACGATTTGATCGAAGACCGATTGGTTTAGCTCCCACTCTCCCTGCTTTAAGCATGTTCTGCTCAGGAAGTCTGCAGTTTGGTTTTCGGAGCCTTTTAAGTGGAGAGCTGTCAAGGACTTTAGACTGTGTTCCGCTATGTGGAAGATGGATTGGGTTACCTCCATCAGAGCTCGACACCTGGTTCCCCCTTGGTGGTTTAGATATGCAACCACTACCTGGTTGTCCGAAAAGACTTTTACATGATGACCGTGAAGGAGATATAGGAAGTGTGTTAGGGCCAGTTTTACCGCTAGCAGTTCTTTCATGTTGGAAGAGTCTAGCTCTTGACTTTTGTTCCAACTCCCCTGTGCCACTTGATCGCCTATATGTGCTCCCCAGCCCCAGGGGCTTGCATCCGTCGTTAGAATCTTCTCCGTCGGTAGCGCCCAAGGAACCCCTTTGGTTAGATTCCCTGGGTCTGCCCACCATGCTAGGGAGTGTATCGTGTTTGGAGAAATACCTAACTGCCCGTCTAAATTTCCGTGCAGAGATATGCCTAAATTTAAAGTCTCCCATTGTAGATCCCGGGAATGAAGTTGTGCCCACTGAACTGCCGGAATGCAGGCAGTCATAGAGCCCAGGAGGGACATTGCTCTCCTCAGAGTGGTGACTGGGGATACCGTCAGCTGTAACACTGCCTGTGTCATTTTTTGTACCTTCTCCTGAGGAAGATAGCATGTCTGCGTGATCGAGTCTAGGACTATCCCCAAATACTCCTGTACCCGGGATGGAACCATTTTGGACTTGGGTATGTTTAGCAGCCACCCTAGACTCGACAGAGAAGCAATGACCAGATTCAACTGTTGTTGTCCAGATATTCTGTTCCCGTATGTGGGCCATTACCTCTGACATTATTTTCGTGAATACCCGAGGAGCGATAGCTATCCCGAAGGGGAGAGCCCGGAATTGGAAGTATTTTACTTCCCCCTGGATATTCACTGCCAGTCTGAGATATTTTTGGTAATCTCTGTGGATGGGCACATGGTAATATGCGTCTCGTAAATCTAGAACAGTCATGAAACACAAAGGAAAGAGTATTCTCACGCAAGATTTTATTGTCTCCATTTTGAAATGTTGTATCTCCAGGAAACTGTTTAGTTTTTTGAGATTTATGATCGTTCTGTACGATCCGTCCGGTTTTTTGCAGAGGAAAAGAGGAGAATAGAAACCCGTGCCTCTTTCCTGGTATGAAACTTCTTGCAATACATCTTTCTGGATTAGGCTCAGAATCTCCTTCTGGAGAGCTGACTGTTGGAGTGATTGTTTTTGAGGCGTTACCATGAAGGAGTTGCCGGGAGGAACACGAAATTTGAATTTGAGGCCTTCTCGTATAATACCTAGAATCCAAGGACTGTTTGAAATTCTTTCCCAGGCTGGAAGAAACTCGGCTAGTCTCCCTCCGACCCGGGGAGTACCTTCATTGGGATTTTTTATTATCTGGAGGGGGGGGTTTGTTGAACAAGAAGCCCCTGTTTTTGTTTCTTCTGTCTTCCCATCCGTCTTTATTTCCTTTTGGAGGTCTTCCGTCTACTAGACCCATAGTTGTTCTGATGGCCTTTACCAATGCGTCTGTCTCCTCGATGGGGAAGCAACTGCGTCCCCCTTCCGATGATAGTGAGGAGGTCTCGGATGTCGATGAATCATTAGAGTCAGATGTCTCGTTTTCTGATTCGTCTATACTGGACTCGGGAGACCTGATCTATGTTTTTTCCTCGGAATTTTAATGCCTTTGAGGGCACTTTCCACTTGATTTTTTATTAGAGTTTTCAGGTCTGACGCGAACGCCGGAGATTCCTCCTGGATGGTTTTTTCTATGCAGGACCCGCATAGCTTTTTTTCCCATGAGGAAGGTAGCTCTTCCAAACATATCGCACACACTTTGTGCTTTGATTTGCCTGTACATTTCCTTCCCTAGGAGAAAAAGTAATCTCGTATTACATTATTACTTTCACGTAGATCACTCACCCCTTACGACTAAGAGATACCGTCTCTGGCCTCGGGACTGTATCCACTGGATTCGTCGCCGGCCGTGTATTTCCCCCAGAGACTCGGCTGCATTGTGACCCTGAGCGTCCGCTGCTGCTGCGTTGCTGGGATGAAGCGTTCCCCTTGCGCTGATGTTGTGAGCGCGGACGCAGTACTTGCTCAGGTGATGATTGTGCACATTCCTGTGCCTCTTGTGGTTCTTTACCGCTCATAGTGGCTCCGCACTGCATTTGCCAAAAAGAGAGGGCTTTCCACGTTTCCCCTACAGAGAACGCTGTTTTTTAAACTTGCCGCCGGTAGAAGTGGTCATCTGCGCATGCGCGCGCGTCACTTCCGGTTCGCGGCACAGGCGTCCTATAGGGAAGATATTATTGGGGACACCTGTGCGCGCGTTCTAACGTTCCGCCCGAGCCCGTACTTCCGGTTTGGGCGGCGCTTCAGCGGTGACCTGCGGCGCTTTGCTCTAGCGCTCCTCATGATGGTAGCGTAGCCGCCGCTACCCCCATGCACCGATTAGTGGTGCAGAGGCTGTAATGGTGACCGCAGTCACCTGCCTCTTTCCTCCCCCTTTTTTTTTTTTTTTTTTCCTTGGGGAAGGCAGGCTCGAACCTCTTCACTGCCTTCCCCTGCAACACTCACCCGTAGGGCCCGCCGACCCCGTGGTGGTGCCTCAGGGTCGGAGAAAAGGGGGGAGAAAACCAGCTGGACACAGCCGTGACAGGGCGCCCCCTGTCAGGAACCGACCGGCCAGCACCCTGGAATCCCACGAAGAATCTTCAGGTACGTCGCTGTAGGTTCCCCGTCAGGGACAGGAAACCAACTGATGTGGGAGAGAGGTACGCCCTTTTTCATCTGTAGGTTTCCTGTCCCTGGGGGCGGACCCCTCTCTCCGCGGTGCCATCATGGGGATAGAGAAAAATTGCTTGTTTATTGCTCCTTACTAGGGTTGAGCGAAACGGATCGTTCATTTTCAAAAGTCGCCGACTTTTGGCACAGTCGGGTTTCACGAAACCCGACCCGACCCTTGTGTGGGGTCGACCATGCGGTACGCGACTTTCGCGCCAAAGTCACGTTTCAATGACGCTAAAAGCGCCATTTCTCAGCCAATGAAGGTGGACGGAGAGTGTGGGCAGCGTGATGACATAGGTCCTGGTCCCCACCATCTTAGAGAAGGGCATTGCAGTGATTGGCTTGCTGTCTGCGGCGTCACAGGGGCTATAAAGAGGCGTTCCCGCCGACCGCCATCTTACTGCTGCTGATCTGACCATAGGGAGAGGTTGCTGCCGCTTCGTCAGAAGCAGGGATAGCGTTAGGCAGGGTCCATTACCACCAAACCGCTTGTGCTGTAGCGATTTCCACTGTCCAACACCACCTTTTGTTTGCAGGGACAATGGAAGCTAAATTTTTTTTCCTCAGCGCTGTAGCTCATTGGGCTGCTCTAGAAGGCTCCCTAATAGCTGCATTGCTGTGTGTACACCACTGTGCAAACCAACTGCTTTTTTTCACAGCACAAATCCTTGTTCCTTCCTTTCTGCACAGCTATCTTTTTTGTTTGTCCACACTTTTGATTTAATTTGTGCAGCAGTCCACTCCTTATTGCTGCCTGCCATACCTGGCTGAGATTACTGCAGGGAGATAGTAATTGTAGGACAGTCCCTGGTTTTTTTTTTTTTTTTTTAATTCTCCCTAAAAAAATAAGTTGTGGGAGATTAAGATTGGCATTTCTGCTAGAGTGCCAGTCCTGTGTGTGCCATCTCTCTTAAATAGTGGGCCATAGGATGCCTAGTTTTTTTTTTTTAATTTGGTATCTAAATTCTCCCTGAAAAAAAAAAAAACAGTGGGAGATTAATATTGGCCTTTCTGCTTGTCTGCCAGTCTTGAGTGTGCCATCTCTCTTAAATAGTGGGCCATAGAAAGCCTAGTGTTTTTTTTTTAAATTTGGTATCCAAATACTCCCTGAAAAAAAAAAAACAGTGGGAGATTAATATTGGCCTTTCTGCTTGTCTGCCAGTCCTGAGTGTGCATCTCTCTTAACCCCTTTACCCCCAAGGGTGGTTTGCACGTTAATGACCGGGCCAATTTTTACAATTCTGACCACTGTCCTTTTATGAGGTTATAACTCTGGAACGCTTCAACGGATCCCAGTGATTCTGAGATTGTTTTCTTGTAACATATTGTACTTCATGATAGTGGTAAAATTTCTTCGATATAACTTGTGTTTATTTGTGAAAAAAACGGAAATTTGGCGAAAATTTTGAAAATTTCGCAATTTTCCAACTTTGAATTTTTATTCTGTTAAACCAGAGAGTTAAGTGACACAATATAGTTAATAAATAACATTACCCACATGTCTACTTTACATCAGCACAATTTTGGAAACAAAATTTTTTTTTCTAGGAAGTTACAAGGGTTAAAATTTGACCAGCAATTTCTCATTTTTACAACAAAATTTACAAAACCATTTTTTTTAGGGACCACCTCACATTTGAAGTCATTTTGAGGGGTCTATATGGCAGAAAATACCCAAAAGTGACACCATTCTAAAAACTGCACCCCTCAAGCTGCTCAAAACCACATTCAAGAAGTTTATTAACCCTTCAGGTGTTTCACAGCAGCAGAAGCAACATGGAAGGAAAAAATTAACATTTTACTTTTTAGTCACAAAAATGTTCTTTCAGCAATAATTTTTTTAATTTCCCAAGGGTAAAAAGAGAAAATGGACCTCAAGAGTTGTTGTCCAATTTCTCCTGAATACGCTGATACCCCACATGTGAGGGGGAACCACTTTTTGGGCGGATGGCAGGGCTTAGAAGGAAAGGAGTGCCGTTTGACATTTTCAAGCTAAAATTGGCTGGAATTGAGATCGGACGCCATGTCGCGTTTGGACAGCCCCTGATGTGCCTAAACAGTGGAAACCCCGCACAAGTGACCCCATTTTGGAAACTAGACCCCCTAAGGAACTTATCTAGTTGTGTCGTGAGCACTTTTATCCCCCAAGTGCTTCACGAAAGTTTATAACGCCCGGGCGTGAAAATAAAAAATCCTATTTTTTCCACAAACATGATGGTTTAGTCCCCAATTTTTTATTTTCTCAAAGGAAAAAGGAGAAATTGGACCCCAAAAGTTGTTGTCCAATTTGTCCTGAGTACGCTGATACCCCATATGTGGGGGGGAACCACTGTTTGGGCGCATGGCAGGGCTCAGAAGGAAAGGAGCGCCGCTTGACATTTTCAAGCTAAAATTGGCTGGAATTGAGATCGGACGCCATGTCGCGTTTGGACAGCCCCTGATGTGCCTAAACAGTGGAAACCCCCCACAAGTGACCCCATTTTGGAAACTAGACCCCCTAAGGAACTTATCTAGTTGTGTCGTGAGCACTTTTATCCCCCAAGTGCTTCACGAAAGTTTATAACGCCCGGGCGTGAAAATAAAAAATCCTATTTTTTCCACAAACATGATGGTTTAGTCCCCAATTTTTTATTTTCTCAAAGGTAAAAGGAGAAATTGGACCCCAAAAGTTGTTGTCCAATTTGTCCTGAGTACGCTGATACCCCATATGTGGGGGGGAACCACTGTTTGGGCGCATGGCAGGGCTCAGAAGGAAAGGAGCGCCGCTTGATATTTTCAAGCTAAAATTGGCTGGAATTGAGATCGGACGCCATGTCGCATTTGGACAGCCCCTGATGTGCCTAAACAGTGGAAACCCCCCACAAGTGACCCCATTTTGGAAACTAGACCCCCTAAGGAACTTATCTAGTTGTGTCGTGAGCACTTTTATCCCCCAAGTGCTTCACGAAAGTTTATAACGCCCGGGCGTGAAAATAAAAAATCCTATTTTTTCCACAAACATGATGGTTTAGTCCCCAATTTTTTATTTTCTCAAAGGTAAAAGGAGAAATTGGACCCCAAAAGTTGTTGTCCAATTTGTCCTGAGTACGCTGATACCCCATATGTGGGGGGGAACCACTGTTTGGGCGCATGGCAGGGCTCAGAAGGAAAGGAGCGCCGCTTGACATTTTCAAGCTAAAATTGGCTGGAATTGAGATCGGACGCCATGTCGCGTTTGGACAGCCCCTGATGTGCCTAAACAGTGGAAACCCCCCACAAGTGACCCCATTTTGGAAACTAGACCCCCTAAGGAACTTATCTAGTTGTGTCGTGAGCACTTTTATCCCCCAAGTGCTTCACGAAAGTTTATAACGCCCGGGCGTGAAAATAAAAAATCCTATTTTTTCCACAAACATGATGGTTTAGTCCCCAATTTTTTATTTTCTCAAGGGTAAAAGGAGAAATTGGACCCCAAAAGTTGTTATCCAATTTGTCTTGAGTACGCTGATACCCCATATGTGGGGGGGAACCACTGTTTGGGCGCATGGCAGGGCTCAGAAGGAAAGGAGCGCCGTTTGACATTTTCAAGCTAAAATTGGCTGGAATTGAGATCGGACGCCATGTCGCGTTTGGACAGCCCCTGATGTGCCTAAACAGTGGAAACCCCGCACAAGTGACCCCATTTTGGAAACTAGACCCCCTAAGGAACTTATCTAGTTGTGTCGTGAGCACTTTTATCCCCCAAGTGCTTCACGAAAGTTTATAACGCCCGGGCGTGAAAATAAAAAATCCTATTTTTTCCACAAACATGATGGTTTAGTCCCCAATTTTTTATTTTCTCAAAGGTAAAAGGAGAAATTGGACCCCAAAAGTTGTTGTCCAATTTGTCCTGAGTACGCTGATACCCCATATGTGGGGGGGAACCACTGTTTGGGCGCATGGCAGGGCTCAGAAGGAAAGGAGCACCGTTTGACATTTTCAAGCTAAAATTGGCTGGAATTGAGATCGGATGCCATGTCGCGTTTGGACAGCCCCTGATGTGCCTAAACAGTGGAAACCCCCCACAAGTGACCCCATTTTGGAAACTAGACCCCCTAAGGAACTTATCTAGGTGTGTGGTGAGCACTTTTATCCCCCAAGTGCTTCACTAAAGTCTATGATGCCCGGTGTGAAAATAAAAAATTCTATTTTTTCGCCCACAAAAATGATCTTTCAGCCCCCAATTTTTTATTTTCCCAAGGGTAACATGAGAAATTGGACCCCAAAAGTTGTTGTCCAATTTGTCCTGAGTACGCTGGTACCCCATATGTGGGAGAAAACTACTGTTTGGGCACACTTCGGGGCTCGGAAGGGAAGTAGTGACGTTTTGGAATGCTGACTTTGATGGAATTGTCTGCAGGCATCATGTGCCATTTGGTGAGCCCCTGATATGCCTAAACAGTAGAATCTCCCCACAAGTGACCCCATTTTGGAAACATGACCCCCTAAGGAACTTATCTAGGTGTGTCGTGAGAATTTTGAACCTCCAAGTGCTTCACTAAAGTCTATGATGCCCGGTGTGAAAATAAAAAATTCTATTTTTTCGCCCACAAAAATGATCTTTCAGCCCCCAATTTTTTATTTTCCCAAGGGTAACAGGAGAAATTGGACCCCAAAAGTTGTTGTCCAATTTGTCCTGAGTACGCTGGTACCCCATATGTGGGAGAAAACTACTGTTTGGGCACACTTCGGGGCTCGGAAGGGAAGTAGTGACGTCTTGGAATGCAGACTTTGATGGAATTGTCTGCAGGCATCATGTGCCATTTGGTGAGCCCCTGATGTGCCTAAACAGTAGAAACTCCCCACAAGTGACCCCATTTTGGAAACTTGACCCCCTAAGGAACTTATCTAGGTGTGTCGTGAGAATTTTGAACCTCCAAGTGCTTCACTAAAGTCTATGATGCCCGGTGTGAAAATAAAAAATTCTATTTTTTCCCCCACAAAAATGATCTTTCAGCCCCCAATTTTTTATTTTCCCAAGGGTAACAGGAGAAATTGGACCCCAAAAGTTGTTGTCCAATTTGTTCTGAGTACGCTAGTACCCCATATGTGGGAAAAAACTGTTTGGGCACTTCGGGACTCAGAAGGGAAGCAGTGACGATTTGGAATGCAGACTTTGATGGACTAGTTCTGAGGGCGTCATGTTCCGTTTGCAGAGCCCCTGATGTGCCTAAACAGTAAAAAAAAAACACAAGTGACATCATTTTGGAACCTAGACCCCCAAGATCTTACTTAGATGTGCCCCCTCTTTGGAACTAATCTACTGGTTCCTGTTAAGTAAATTAGTAGTGCATGGAGGTGTGGTACAATTTGAAGCAGTCCTTCATACACAGGCCAGGTTTGTCGGGGCAGGTGTCGCATTGATAGATGGTGTCCTTGCGTACTCCTCTTTTGTAGCACACTCGGCACCTTTTTTGCGGCTTACTTTTTCTATCAGTTGGCGGGACCACCCCCGGAAAATGCTGACCTGGTATGATACGAGCACCCTCAGTTCCGGAAGTACTGGGGCCCGCTCCTTCCCTCGTGCCAAATATCAGGGCCTTAACCACTACCTCCTGGAACTGAAGGTACGACGTATCAGTGTGTCGTGCACATCGTGACAGCAGGAAAGCGTTGAGCATTGCCATTTGTACGATGTACACGGACAGCTTTTTGTACCACACCTTGGCCTTCCTCAAAGCACTGTACGGTTGGAGGAGTTGATCGGAGAGATCAACGCCCCCCATGTTTTTGTTGTACCCCAGTACACAGTCCGGTTTGCAGACCTGTGTTGAGGTACCCCGTACACTGCTGAGGGCACTGCCATCACCGTGTATGGTGGTCAAGAGAAGGACATCCCTCTTGTCCTTGTACTTGACCACCAGCAGGTGGTCGCTACATTGGGCTTTGCTCTCACCTTTTCTGAGCATCTGCCCAAGTAGCGTCTTCGGGAGGCCTCTCTGAATTTTGCGGACAGTACCGCAGGCTGCGGTACCTCGCGCAGAGAGGGATTTGTAGAGTGGGATGCTGGTATAAAAGTTATCAGTATAGAGGTGATAACCTTTATCCAGCAGTGGGTGCACCAAATCCCACACAATTTTCCCACTCACTCCCAGGATGGAAGGACACTCAGGCGGTTCAATCCTGCTGTCCTTCCCTTCGTACACTCTAAAGCTGTAGGTGTACCCTGAGGTACTCTCACACAGCTTGTAGAGTTTGATTCCGTACCTGGCCCTTTTGCTGGGCAGGTATTGACGGAATCTGAGCCGCCCCTTAAAATGAACCAAGGACTCATCCACACAGATGTCCCTTTTGGGCACGTACACTTCAGCAAACTTTTTGCTGAAGTGTTCGATGACCGGCCGAACTTTGTACAGACGGTCAAAATTGAGGTCATCTCGTGCGGGACACCGTGCATTATCGTTGTAATGCAAAAACTTATGGATGGCCTCAAAACGCGTCCGAACCATGACCATTCGGAACACTGGAGTGTTATATAAAATATCTACACTCCAATATTGCCGAATTTCTGGCTTCTTCACGATCCCCATATGGAGGACCAGGCCCCAAAACTGCATCATTTCAACTGCGTCCACAGGAGACCAGTTAGAAAATGATGAACGGGGGTTTTGCTCCAAAAATTGCAGAGCATACAAATTAGTTTGCTCCACCATGAGGTTAACAAAAGCCTCAGAGAAAAAGACTTTGAAAAAGTCTATTTCTGTGAGGCCGGTGGTGTCAAACTTGATTCCTGATTCTGCCACAAAATCAGGAATCAGTGGCTCGTAATTTTCGGGGGGCGAGGTCCATATGGGGTCCGAAGAGGGTCGCGCTGGTTCATTTTCAGGAGTGGGCGCTGCCTGATCTTCTCTCCTGGGGCGTCTGCGTGGCGGTTCCGCAGGACCCAAGGAGGAAGATGAGGAGGAGGAAGAGGATGAAGAATCTGAAGAGTAAAGGAATGTGGGATCCTCTCCCTCGCTATCAGTGTCGGAGGCAAGGAAAGCATATGCCTCCTCCAATGAATAGCGCTGCTGGGACGAACGGGACATTTTTTGTGTGATTATGGTGCTTGGGTGTAATATTTATTGATAACTGTGTACGTGTGGGGGGGGGATAGTGTTTGGTGCAAACTATTCTGAAAGGAAAAAGCTAAAGGGAAAAAAAATACCTGTAAAAGGAAAAGTCTAAAACAGCAGGCCCTAGCTCTGATAAGTGAACTGCGTCACTTATCAAAGTTCGGCGGCTGCTGGGTGTGTGAACGGGGATGTGTAAAAAAAAAAAAAATGAAATGAAAGGCACGGGTTCAGATGCAGCGGCGGGGTGCGTGGATGGGGATGTGGGAAAAAAAAAAAAGAGATGAAAGGCACGGGTTCAGACGCAGCGGCGGGGTGCGTGGACGGGGATGTGGGAAAAAAAAAAGAAATGAAAGGCACGGATTCAGACGCAGCGGCGGGGTGCGTGGACGGGGATGTGGGAAAAAAAAAAAAGAAATGAAAGGCACGGGTTCAGACGCAGCGGCGGGGTGCGTGGACGGTGATGTGGGGAAAAAAAAAAGAAATGAAAGGCACGGGTTCAGACGCAGCGGCGGAGTGCGTGGACGGGGATGTGGGAAAAAAAAAAAGAAATGAAAGGCACGGGTTCAGACGCAGCGGCGGAGTGCGTGGATGGGGATGTGGGAAAAAAAAAATGAAAGGCACGGGTTCAGACGCAGCGGCGGGGTGCGTGGACGGGGATGTGGGAAAAAAAAAAAAGAAATGAAAGGCACGGGTTCAGACGCAGCGGCGCAGTGCGTGGACGGGGATGTGGGAAAAAAAAAAAAGAAATGAAAGGCACGGGTTCAGACGCAGCGGCGGGGTGCGTGGACGGGGATGTGGGAAAAAAAAAAAGAAATGAAAGGCACGGGTTCAGACGCAGCGGCGGGGTGCGTGGACGGGGATGTGGGAAAAAAAAAAAGAAATGAAAGGCACGGGTTCAGACGCAGCGGCGGGGTGCGTGGACGGGGATGTGGGAAAAAAAAAAAGAAATGAAAGGCACGGGTTCAGACGCAGCGGCGGGGTGCGTGGACGGGGATGTGGGAAAAAAAAAAAGAAATGAAAGGCACGGGTTCAGACGCAGCGGCGGAGTGCGTGGACGGGGATGTGGGAAAAAAAAAAAGAAATGAAAGGCACGGGTTCAGACGCAGCGGCGGGGTGCGTGGACGGGGATGTGGGAAAAAAAAAAAGAAATGAAAGGCACGGGTTCAGACGCAGCGGCGGGGTGCGTGGATGGGGATGTGGGAAAAAAAAAAAAGAAATGAAAGGCACGGGTTCAGACGCAGCGGCGGGGTGCGTGGACGGGGATGTGGGAAAGAAAAGCGAGCACGAGTGTTGATCGGTGAACTGCGTCACCAATCAACGCTCGGCGGCTGCTATATTTGGGCACGGACGGACGCGGCGCAAAGTGGGGGTGGAGGGGGAAGGGGAAGGGGGGGAGGGGTAAGGGGGGGGTGAAGTAAGATCGGGCCGGGATCGGGGAAGAACACTTACGGTTGTAGTCTCTCTTCTTTCTTCTGTCTTCTTTCTTCTGTCTTCTTTCTTTAGCAAGAATTGTGGTGTCACAGGCTACTGTGGCACCACAAGTCTCAGCACAGGAGGGGATCTGTCAGCATGACCGCTCTTCAGGAATCCTCACCAAGTGTGAGGATTCCTGAAGAGCAGTCAGACAGGTCAGGGACAGGTGAGACAGGTCACAGAGCGGTCACACCGCTGCTGTGACCTGTCATTGGTGGGATCGAATGATCACATCGATCCCACCAATCAGAGGTGGCCCTGGTGACGCCGGTGTCGCTAGGCACCAGCCTATGATCGGAGCTCACAGCTCCGATCATAGGCAGGTCACCGGCAGGTCACCAGCAAGTGACCGGCAGGTGACCGGCAGGTCACCGGCAGGTCACCATCAGGGCACAGCGCGGGCACACCGCTGCTGTGCCCTGATTGGCAGAGCTGCAGGAGGTGGTGGGGGAGGTGGCAGGCAGATGAGGCTGGATTTCCAAGCAGGGCACAGCGCGGTAACACCGCCGCTGTGCCCTGCGATCGGCGCGATCGACGGCGATCGATGTGATCGTCGATCGCGCCGATCCGGCGGGACTGTTCCTGATTGGCGCGATCGACGATCACATCGATCGCGCCAATTACAGCTGCAGGATCCGGAGCCTTCCTCAGCTGCCCTGCGGCTCCGGATCAGGCACTTTCAGGCAGGGCACAGCGCGGTAACACCACCGCTATGCCCTGTGATTGGCGCGATCGATGTGATCGTCGATCGCGCCAATCCGGGGGTTTTGGCCGGTGCCTGGGTTGCCAGGCACCGGCCCCAGGATCGAGTACATCGGTACTCGATCCTAGCCTGGAACCTCACTGTTTCAGCCAAGCTGATTGGCTGAAACAATGAGAAAGGCTGTGATTGGCTGTTCAGAATTGAACAGCCAATCACAGCGATCGGGAGGCGGGGGAGGGGACGCCATACCCCAGGATGCCGAGGCCATCTTCCCTGAGGTAAGATGGCATCGGAATTTTAATGTGATCACCGCGACTTAAGTCGCAGTGTCGCATTAAAAGGCATGACGTACTATCCCGTCCCTGGTCATGGGGGCCCACCCCACCTGGACGGGATAGTACGTCTGATGTCAGAAAGGGGTTAAATAGTGGGCCATAGAAAGCCTAGTTTTTTTTTTTTAAACTTGGTATCTAAATGCTCCCTGAAAAAATAAAAAAAAACGTGGGAGATTAATATTGGCCTTTCTGCTTGTGTGCCAGTCCGGAGTGTGCCATCTCTCTTAAATAGTGGGCCATAGAAAGCCTAGTGTTTTTTTTTTTCAATTTGGTATCTAAATTCTCCCTGAAAAAAAAAAACAGTGGGAGATTAATATTGGCCTTTGTGCTTGAGTGACAGTCCTGCGTGTGTGACATCTCTCTCATTTGGTGCCACAAAAAACAGAGTGTGTAACATCGTGCCTGATTTTCCTTGCGGTCTCACCCACCTATAAAGGGATATCTAAATCATACAGAAGTTAGAGTTCACCTTGTAAGTTGTTTGACAGTAAGAAATACCGTTAGTTTGGTGACGTTTTTAAAACAATGAGGAAGTCTGGTGGAAGAGGTCGTGGCCGTGGGCGTTCTTTGCCAGCTGGTAATGATGGCAGTGGTAGTGGAGCATCGGGTGGTCGTGGGAAAAACAATATAGCACCTAAGTCTCGAGCTGTGGAGCCAGGTTCGTCGTCTGGCTACACAAGGCCTCGAACGCTCCCTTTTCTGGGAGTAGGAAAACCGCTTTTAAAGCCGGAGCAGCAAGAGCAAGTTTTGGCTTACCTTGCTGACTCAGCCTCTAGCTCTTTTGCCTCCTCTTCTGAAACTGGTAAATGTAAAAGCAGCGCGTCGTTAGTGGATGTTCACGGTCAGGGACAAGTCGCTTCCTTGTCCTCTTCAGCAAAAACAGCAACAGAGAAGGATGCAGCAGGCGACACAACGGGTTACTCCATGGAGCTCTTTACACATACCGTCCCTGGCTTAGAAAATGAAACAGTTAACAGGCCATGCCCATTACAAGTTGAATCTGACATGGAGTGCACTGATGCACAGCCACAGCCAGACTACTATGCTGGTCCTTTGACTCAGACCACAACATTGCCCTCGCAGGGTAATGATCAAGAATCAAACCCTGATGAGACTATGTTGCCCCGTCACGAATGCTATACCACCGACTTACACGGTGACACAGACGAAGTTGCACACGAGCTAGAAGAGGAGGTTATAGATGACCCAGTTGTTGACCCCGATTGGCAGCCATTGGGGGAACAGGGTGCAGGTGGCAGTAGTTCTGAAGCGGAGGAGGAGGGGCCGCAGCAGGCATCAACATCGCAACAGGTTATATCTGCCGGGCCCGTAGATGGCCCAAAACGCGTGGCAAAGCCAAAACCTGTTGGAGGACAGCGTGGCCATCCGGTTAAAGCTCAGTCTGCAATGCCTGAAAAGGGATCCGATGCTAGAAAGAGTGCAGTCTGGCATTTTTTTAAACAACATCCAATTGATCAGCGCAAAGTCATCTGTCAAAAATGTTCAACTACCTTAAGCAGAGGTCAGAATCTGAAAAGTCTAAATGCAAGTTGCATGCATAGACATTTAACGACCATGCATTTGCAAGCCTGGACTAACTACTAAACGTTCCTTTAAGGTTGTAGCACCCTCGGCCAATGAAGCTAGTCAGCAACGCTACATCCCTTCCGTCAGTGTAAGGCCACAATTTTCCGCACCACCTGCAGTATCTGTGCAGGTTTCTTTGCCAGGCCAAAGCAGTCAGGGTCAGGGAATCACCAGTTTCGTAGTAGGAAACACTGCATCTAGGGCACCGGCGGCAACAATACCGTCTCCAAACGTCTCTCAGTCTGCCATGTCCACCGGCACGCCCGCTAGTTCCATGATCTCCAGCTCTCCAGTCCAGCTCACCCTACATGAGACTCTGGTTAGAAAAAGGAAGTACTTAGCCTCGCATCCGCGTACACAGGGTTTGATTTCCCACATAGCTAGACTAATCTCGTTAGGGATGATGCCCTACCGGTTAGTTGAAAGCGAAGCTTTCAAAGCCCTGATGGACTACGCTGAACCACGCTATGAGCTACCCAGTTGACACTTCTTTTCGAGAAAAGCCATCCCAGCCCTCCACCAGCATGTTAAAGAGTGCATCGTCCATGCACTCAGGCAATCTGTGAGTACAAAGGTGCACCTGACAACAGATGCATGGACCAGTAGGCATGGCCAGGGAAATTACGTGTCCATCACGGCACACTGGGTGAATGTGGTGGATGCAGGGTCCACAGGGGACAGCAATTTTGGGACAGTTCTGCCTAGCCCACGGTCTAGGAAACAGTTGGCTGTAGCCGTTCGCACCCCCTCCTCCTCCTCCTCCTGCAGAAGCGAGAGCTCGTCCACAGACCGCAGTCGCCCAACCACTCCATCCGCAGCTGCCACTGTTGCACACCAGTTGTCCCATTATGGGGCAGCTACTGGCAAGTGTCAGCAGGCTGTATTGGCTATGAAGTGTTTGGGCGACAACAGACACACCGCGGAAGTTCTGTCCGAGTTCTTGCAGAAAGAAACGCAGTCGTGGCTGGGCACTGTAGATCTTGAGGCAGGCAAGGTAGTGAGTGATAACGGAAGGAATTTCATGGCTGCCATCTCCCTTTCCCAACTGAAACACATTCCTTGCCTGGCTCACACCTTAAACCTGGTGGTGCAGTGCTTCCTGAAAAGTTATCCGGGGTTATCCGACCTGCTCCTCAAAGTGGGCGGACTTTGCTCGCATATCCGCCGTTCGCCCGTACACTCCAGCCGTATACAGACCTATCAGCGGGCTTTGAACCTTCCCCAGCATCGCCTAATCATCGACGTTGCAACAAGGTGGAACTCAACACTGCACATGCTTCAGAGATTGTGCGATCAGAGGCGTGCTGTTATGTATTTGTGGGAGGATACACATACACGGGCAGGCAGTAGGATGGCAGACATGGAGTTGTCAGGTGTGCAGTGGTCGAAGATACAAGACGTGTCAAGTCCTTCAGTGTTTTGAGGAATGCACACGGCTGGTTAGTGCAGACAACGCCATAATAAGCATGAGCATCCCCCTAATGCGTCTGCTGATGCAAAGTTTGATGCACATAAAGGAGCAGGCGTTTGCAGCAGAGGAAGAGGAAAGCCTTGATGACAGTCAGCCATTGTCTGGTCAGGGCAGTGTACAGGACGAGGTAGCAGGCGAACAGGAGGAGGAGGACGAGGAGGATGATGGGGATGAGTATTTTTTTTAATGAGGAAGCTTTTCCGGGGCCACTGGAAATTGGTGGCGTGGCAAGGCCGGGTTCTGGTTTTTTGAGGGACACAAGTGACATAGATTTGCCTGAAACAGCCCCTCAACCCAGCACAACCGCAGATTTGACAACTGGAACTTTGGCCCACATAGCAGATTATGCCTTACGTATCCTCAAAAGGGACACATTCATTACTAAAATGATGAACGATGACGATTACTGGTTGGCCTGCCTCCTTGATCCTCGCTATAAAGGCAAATTGCAAAATATTATGCCACATGAGAACTTGGAACTAATATTAGCAACCAAACAATCAACTTTTGTTGACCGTTTGCTTCAGGCATTCCCAGCACACAGCGCCCGTGATCGTTCTCACACGAGCTGCAGGGGGCAGCAGACCAGAGGTGGTAGAGGTGCAGAAATCAGAAGTGGCGTTGGACAGAGGGGTTTTCTGACCAGGTTGTGGAGTGATTTTGCTATGACCGCAGACAGGACAGGTACTGCAGCATCAATTCAAAGTGACAGGAGACAACATTTGTCCAGTATGGTTACTAATAGTGTTGAGCGATACCGTCCGATACTTGAAAGTATCGGTATCGGATAGTATCGGCCGATACCCGAAAAATATCGGATATCGCCGATACCGATATCCGATACCAATACAAGTCAATGGGACATCAAGTATCGGAATGTATCCTCATGGATCCCAGGGTCTGAAGGAGAGGAAACTCTCCTTCAGGCCCTGGGATCCATATTAAAGTGTAAAATAAAGAATTAAAATAAAAAATATTGTTATATTCACCTCTCCGGCGGCCCCTGGACATCAGCGGGAGGATCCGGCGTCCGGCACGGCTTCTTTCTTCAAAATGCGCGCCTTCAGGACCTGTGGAATGACGTCCCGGCTTCTGATTGGTCGCGTGCCGCCCATGTGACCGCCACGCGACCAATCAGAAGCCGCGATGTCATTCCTCAGGTCCTAAAAGGCGCTCATTCTAGGACTTTAGCTGAGGAATGACGTCGCGGCTTCTGATTGGTCGCGTGGCGGTCACATGGGCGGCACGCGACCAATCAGAAGCCGGGACGTCATACCACAGGTCCTGAAGGCGCGCATTTTGAAGAAAGAAGCCGTGCCGGACGCCGGATCCTCCCGCTGATGTCCAGGGGCCGCCGGAGAGGTGAATATAACAATATTTTTTATTTTAATTCTTTATTTTACACTTCCGATACCGATACCCGATATCACAAAAATATCGGATCTCGGTATCGGAATTCCGATACCGCAAGTATCGGCCGATACCCGATACTTGCGGTATCGGAATGCTCAACACTAGTTACTAACTATTTTTCATCCCTTATCGATCTTCTCCCTCAACCGTCATTCCCATTTGATTACTGGGCATCCAAATTAGACACCTGGCCAGAATTGGCAGAATATGCATTGCAGGAGCATGCCTGCCCGGCAGCTAGTGTCCTATCAGAAAGAGTATTCAGTGCTGCAGGTTCAATATTAACCGAAAAAAGGACTCGTCTGGCTACCCAAAATGTGGATGATCTAACCTTCATTAAAATGAACCACAACTGGATTTCGAATTCTTTTGCCCCACCTTGCCCGGCTGACACCTAGCTTTCCTATGAAAAGGTCTTGCTTGTGGACTACTCTGACTGACTTTTCCAATCACGTAATTTGCAGCAGCTGATTGTCCAGCATACGACATGTTTACACCTCCCTAAATGGCCAAACTCCCCCCACGGGGCCGTGGTCTCGCCACTTGGCGCAAGCACCCGTGAGAGTGCCGTTTGTCTGAAGAGGTGGGTGTGCCCGCTTTTGGTCGACAGCACTGCCACTGGGTCCCTCATAGTACAATAAAGTGTCTCTGGCGGTGGTGGTGCGCACCCAACGTCAGACACACTGTTGTAACATGAGGGGCCCTGGGCCTGTACCGCCGGCCACAAGAGAGTCCCCCCCCCAGCTCAAACATTGCTCTACCACTTGCACAATTATCTCTCACAGTTACACCAATGTTTAGTCTATGCGCTGACATCATTCAATGCCTGGCACTGACAATAGCATTGTGTTGACATGTATGATGGTACTTAACATAGTCAGGGGCAGTGTCCTATATTTACACCAGTAAATAATTAGCGCCAAATTACTAGGTCTAAAACTCAGTAGAGGAGCCCACCCCTGTACCTAAGTATTCCACCCTTTTGTGTTTTGGTTTTGTTGTAATGCGAGACATTAACATCTATTTATTTTTTTGGAGTACTAACTGGCAGACACTCATAGTAACATAGTAACATAGTTAGTAAGGCCGAAAAAAGACATTTGTCCATCCAGTTCAGCCTATATTCCATCATAATAAATACCCAAAACGTAGGTGGAAAGAGATTGCCACGACCACGCAGGGACTCGAACCCTCAATCTTCTGATCCGAAGTCAGACGCCTTATCCATTAGGCCACGCGGTCTACTCATTACAATCGGCCTCCGCTGACAACACCAATGCTGCCTGCGTACCCCTGCAAGAGAATTGCAAGTCACTACAGCCAAATTTTGTTATGTTAGGCCTACTACGCCTGTCTGCGGTCCCTCCTTCCACTAGTCCTCCAGTGACCTGTCCACTGCTGCCCGTGTACCCCTGGAACCAATGTAAAAGTGCCTACAGCCAAATTTTGTTATGTTAGGCCTACTACGCCTGTCTCCGGTCCCTCCTTCCACTAGTCCTCCAGTGACCTGTCCACTGCTGCCCGTGTACCCCTGGAACTAATTTAGAAGTGCCTACAGCCAAATTTTGTTATGTTAGGCCTACTACGCCTGTCTGCGGTCCCTCCTTCCACTAGTCCTCCACTGACCAGACCACTGCTGCCCGTGTACCCCTGGAACCAATTTAAAAGTGCCTACAGCCAAATTTTGTTATGTTAGGCCTACTACGCCTGTCTGCGGTCCCTCCTTCCACTAGTCCTCCAGTGTCCTGTCTACTGCTAAGAAAAAAAGGGATTGAGATCCAGCTCCTAAAATTCGGTAATTTTATTTATTTAATTCCAAAGACGAATAAAATCCACAGACATGGAATAACCAAGCTTCCTCCGGTAGGTGCCCCTGCACATAAAGGGCTATACGGCAACGCGTTTCGATCTGACGATCTTTTTCATAGCCATATCCTGATCTGGTTGTGCTGTCCTATATGAGGGAAATCCACCAACCAGATTGCCTAACTAGGTCACATGATACTTTCAGACAACCTAAGCTAAAATCATTAAACATACATCAAAATACAATAAAATAATCACTTCCTATTTGGCCATACTTATTTAACAATAATGTAACATAGTTTCATTTCGTTTGTTAAGTCCCCCGGGGGATCGGGTATTCAGATGAAATATCCAGTATGCCTCACGCGTGAGGAGACGCCTCCAGAAATCCCCGCCGCGAGGATGCACTTTAACCTGTTCAATGCCCTGAACCTGAAAGTTAATAGTGCTTCGTGCATGGTGAGTCACAAAATGTCTGGAGACTGCCGACATGTTCCTATTTGAGCCCTGTATAGTGTTTATGTCATATAAATGTTCCCGAATACGTGTCTTCAATTTTCTCATTGTACATCCCACATAGGATAATTTGCACTCTCTACAATTGATTTTATATACTATATTGGTAGAATTACAATTCATATAGTGTTTAATATTAAATTTAATTGTTTCTTCTGCATTGTGAAACGTTTTGGCTACTAAGGCATATTTACACGTACTGCAATTATTTGTACCGCATTTAAAAAAACCCGGGTAATTTAGCCATGTTTTTGGACATTTGACTGTCTCCGAACAGAATATGTTAGGGGCTATTTGATTTCCGATGGTCGGTGCTCTCCTTGACACCACATTGACACCGGAATTCAATATATTATATAGCGGTGGGTCCTCGTACAGAATTGGTAAATGTCTATGAATGATATCCTTGATTTTATTAAATTGAGGGCTAAATTGAAAGCATATGTAGGTTTTTTTTAATCATATTCGAATTCCTGTTGCTATTAGATGTTATTAGCTCTTTACGTTCCTTTTTTTCTACAATTTTTTTTGCCCTATTGATTGTCCATTGGGGATATTCCCGATTTTTTAATTTCCTTTCTATTTGTCCGAGCGCTCCTTTTAAATCCTTCTCCATACTACAGTTTCTTTTAATTCTGGTGAACTCACCCACTGGGATCGATTTTATTGTATGCTTACTATGGCTACTACTGGCATGTAGGATAGTATTGCCCCTTACTGGTTTGTGATGTTTTTGGTGATAACATTACAATTGATATGTCCTGTAAGCTCCAAATCCAGAAATGAGATATTGGTACTATCATTTATATGTGAATCTAATATTATACTCGTTTTTATTGAGATAATCCAAAAAGTGTGGTATGGCAGATACATCGCTCCCCCAAATAATGAGGGTGTCATCTATGTATCTGCCATACCACCTGACCTGATCCAAAAATGGATTGGTCACTGAAAAGATATACTCCATCTCCCAAAATGACATAACCAAATTTGCAAGAGAGGGTGAGCATTTAGCACCCATCGGTACTCCAGTTTGTTGCATATAAAATTGTCCATCAAACAGAAAAAAATTATTCGTTAATAAATACTGAACTACCATCAGCAGGTACTGAATCAGATCCATAGAGTAGTTGCTAAATTTAAATTTAAATTTAAAAGTGTCTACAGCCAAATTTTGTTATGTTAGGCCTACTATGCCTGTCTGCGGTCCCTCCTTCCACTAGTCCTCCACTGACCAGACCACTGCTGCCCGTGTACCCCTGGAACCAATTTAAAAGTGCCTACATCCAAATTTTGTTATGTTAGGCCTACTATGCCTGTCTGCGGTCCCTCCTTCCACTAGTCCTCCACTGACCAGACCACTGCTGCCCGTGTACCCCTGGAACCAATTTAAAAGTGCCTACAGCCAAATTTTGTTATGTTAGGCCTACTACGCCTGTCTGCGGTCCCTCCTTCCACTAGTCCTCCAGTGACCTGTCCACTGCTGCCCGTGTACCCCTGGAACCTATTTTAAATTGCATAGAGCATCCTTTCTTTAATTGTAGGCGTACTAAGTCTGTCTGCGGTCCATAATTGAAATTGTCCTCCACTGACCAGAGCAATGCTGCCTGTGTACCCCTGTAACCTTTTTTAAACTGCATTGAGCCAAATGTTGTGTTTAAGGCCTACTGTTATGACCTGGTGGTCAGGACAATAATGGACCTGGTGGTTAAGAGCACACGGAATGACCTGATAGTTACTGATAATAAAGGACGAGCTCTGGGACGTGGGAACTCTGCTGACCGCAATCCCTAAACCTATCAAACACACTAGAAATAGCCGTGGATTGCGCCTAACGCTCCCTATGCAACTCGGCACAGCCTAAGAAACTAGCTAGCCCTGAAGATAGAAAAATAAAGCCTACCTTGCCTCAGAGAAATTCCCCAAAGGAAAAGGCAGCCCGCCACATATAATGACTGTGAGTAAAGATGAAAATACAAACACAGAGATGAAATAGATTTAGCAAAGTGAGGCCCGACTTACTGAACAGACAGAGGATAGGAAAGGTTACTTTGCGGTCAGCACAAAAACCTACAAAAAGACCACGCAGAGGGCGCAAAAAGACCCTCCGCACCGACTCACGGTGTGGAGGCGCTCCCTCTGCGTCCCAGAGCTTCCAGCAAGCAAGACAACAAATTAAATAGCAAGCTGGACAGAAGAATAGCAAACCAAAGAAATACAAGCTGGAACTTAGCTTCTGATGGGAAGACAGGTCACAAGAACGATCCAGGAGTGAACTAGACCAATACTGGAACATTGACAGGTGGCATAGAGTAAAGATGTAAGTGGAGTTAAATAGAGCAGCAGCTAACGAATTAACCTCGTCACCTGTGGAAGGAAACTCAGAAACACCCACCAGAGGAAGTCCATGGACAGAACCAGCCGAAGTACCATTCATGACCACAAGAGGGAGCCCGACAACAGAATTCACAACAGTACCCCCCCCCCCCCCCATTGAGGAGGGGTCACCGAACCCTCACCAGAGCCCCCAGGCCGACCAGGATTAGCCAAATGAAAGGCACGAACCAGATCGGCAGCATGAACATCAGAGGTAAAAACCCAGGAATTATCTTCCTGACCATAACCCTTCCACTTGACCAGGTACTGGAGTTTCCGTCTTGAAACACGAGAATCCAAAATCTTCTCCACCACATACTCCAACTCCACCTCAACTAACACCGGGGCAGGAGGATCAACGGATGGAACCACAGGCGCCACGTATCTCCGCAATAACGACCTATGGAACACATCATGGATGGCAAAAGAAGCAGGAAGGGCCAAACGAAATGACACAGGATTGATAACCTCAGAAATCTTATACGGACCAATGAAACGAGGCTTAAACTTAGGAGAGGAAACCTTCATAGGAACATAACGAGACAACAACCAAACCAAATCCCCAACACGAAGTCGGGGACCCACACAGCGCCGGCGGTTAGTGAAACGTTGAGCCTTCTCCTGGGACAATGTCAAATTGTCCACCACATGAGTCCAAATCTGCTGCAACCTATCCACCACAGTATCTACACCAGGACAGTCCGAAGACTCAACCTGCCCTGAAGAGAAACGAGGATGGAAACCAGAATTGCAGAAAAACGGCGAAACCAAAGTAACCGAGCTGGCCCGATTATTAAGGGCGAACTCAGCCAACGGCAAAAAGGACACCCAATCATCCTGATCAGCAGAAACAAAGCATCTCAGATATGTTTCCAAAGTTTGATTAGTTCGTTCGGTTTGGCCATTTGTCTGAGGATGGAAAGCCGAGGAAAAAGACAAATCAATGCCCATCCTAGCACAAAAGGATCGCCAAAACCTTGAAACAAACTGGGAACCTCTGTCAGAAACGATGTTCTCTGGGATACCATGTAAACGAACCACATGCTGGAAAAATAATGGCACCAAATCAGAGGAGGAAGGCAATTTAGACAAAGGTACCAAATGGACCATCTTAGAAAAGCGATCACAAACCACCCAAATGACCGACATCTTTTGAGAGACGGGGAGATCCGAAATAAAATCCATAGAAATATGCGTCCAGGGCCTCTTCGGGACCGGCAAGGGCAAAAGCAACCCACTGGCACGAGAACAGCAGGGCTTAGCCCGAGCACAAGTCCCACAGGACTGCACAAAAGAACGCACATCCCACGACAAAGACGGCCACCAGAAGGATCTAGCCACCAAACTCTGGTACCAAAGATTCCAGGATGCCCAGCCAACACTGAACAATGAATCTCAGAGATAACTCTACTAGTCCATCTATCAGGGACAAACAGTTTCTCCGCTGGGCAATGGTCGGGTCTATCAGCCTGAAATTTTTGCAGCACCCGCCGCAAATCAGGGGAGATGGCAGACAAAATTACCCCCTCTTTGAGAATACCCGCCGGCTCAGGAACACCCGGAGAGTCAGGCACAAAACTCCTTGACAGGGCATCAGCCTTCACATTCTTAGAGCCCGGAAGGTACGAAACCACAAAATCAAAACAGGAGAAAAATAACGACCATCGAGCCTGTCTCGGATTCAACAGTTTGGCAGACTCAAGATAAGTCAAATTCTTGTGATCTGTCAAGACCACCACGCGATGCTTGGCTCCTTCCAGCCAATGACACCACTCCTCGAATGCCCACTTCATGGCCAACAATTCACGATTACCAACATCATAGTTACGCTCAGCAGGCGAAAACTTTCTAGAAAAGAAAGCACATGGCTTCATCACCGAGCCATCAGAACTTCTTTGCGACAAAACAGCCCCTGCTCCAATCTCAGAAGCATCAACCTCAACCTGAAACGGAAGCGAAACATCTGGCTGGCACAACACAGGGGCAGAAGAAAAACGACGCTTCAACTCTTGAAAAGCTTCCACAGCAGAAGAAGACCAATTGACCACATCAGCACTCTTCTTGGTCAAATCAGTCAACGGTTTAGCAACAGTAGAAAAATTAGCGATGAAGCGCCGATAAAAATTAGCAAAGCCCAGGAACTTTTGCAGGCTCTTCACAGATGTCAGCTGAGTCCAATCGTAAATGGCCTGGACTTTAATAGGGTCCATCTCGATAGTAGAAGGGGAAAAAATGAACCCCAAAAATGAAACCTTCTGAACTCCAAAGAGACACTTTGACCCCTTCACAAACAAGGAATTTGCACGAAGGACCTGGAACACCATTCTGACCTGCTTCACGTGAGACTCCCAATCATCCGAAAAGACCAAAATATCATCCAAATACACAATCAGGAATTTATCCAGGTACTCTCGTAAGATGTCATGCATAAAGGACTGAAATACTGATGGAGCATTGGAAAGCCCGAATGGCATAACCAGGTACTCAAAATGGCCCTCGGGCGTATTATATGCTGTTTTCCATTCATCGCCTTGTTTAATACGCACAAGATTATACGCCCCTCGAAGATCTATCTTGGTGAACCAACTAGCCCCTTTAATACCAGCAAACAAATCAGACAGCAACGGCAAAGGATACTGAAATTTGACTGTAATTTTATTAAGAAGGCGGTAATCAATACAAGGTCTCAAAGAACCATCCTTCTTGGCCACAAAAAAGAACCCTGCTCCTAACGGTGATGACGACGGGCGAATATGGCCTTTCTCCAAGGATTCCTTTATATAACTCCGCATAGCGGCGTGTTCTGGCACAGATAAATTGAACAATCGGCCCTTAGGAAACTTACTACCAGGAATCAAATTAATTGCACAATCGCAATCCCTATGAGGAGGTAGGGCACTGGCTTTGGGCTCATCAAATACATCCCGATAATCCGACAAAAACTCTGGAACTTCAGAAGGAGTGGAAGACGAGATAGACAAAAATGGAACATCACCATGTACCCCCTGGCAACCCCAGCTGGACACAGACATAGATTTCCAGTCCAATACTGGATTATGAACCTGTAGCCATGGCAACCCCAAAACGACCACATCATGCAGATTATGCAACACCAGAAAGCGGATATCCTCCTGATGTGCAGGAGCCATGCACATGGTCAATTGGGTCCAATACTGAGGCTTATTCTTGGCCAAAGGCGTAGCATCAATTCCTCTCAATGGAATAGGATACTGCAAGGGCTCCAAGAAAAAACCACAGCGCCTAGCATACTCCAAGTCCATCAAATTCAGGGCAGCGCCTGAATCCACAAATGCCATAACAGAATAGGATGACAAAGAGCAAATCAGAGTAACAGACAATAGAAATTTAGACTGTACCGTACCAATGGTGGCAGACCTAGCGAACCGCTTAGTGCGCTTAGGACAATCGGAGATAGCATGAGTGGAATCACCACAGTAAAAACATAGCCCATTCCGACGTCTGTGTTCTTGCCGTTCAGCTCTGGTCAAAGTCCTATCACATTGCATAGGCTCAGGCCCATGCTCAGATAGTACCGCCAAATGGTGCACAGCTTTACGCTCACGCAAGCATCGATCGATCTGAATGGCCAAGGACATAGACTCATTCAGAGCAGCAGGCATGGGAAACCCCACCATGACATCCTTAAGGGCTGCAGAGAGACCCTTTCTGAAGATTGCTGCCAGGGCACATTCATTCCACTGAGTGAGCACAGACCACTTTCTAAACTTCTGACAATATATCTCCACTTCATCCTGACCCTGACACAGAGCCAGCAAGATTTTCTCTGCCTGATCCACTGAATTAGGTTCGTCATAAAGCAATCCAAGCGCCAGGAAAAACGCATCAACATCACGCAAAGCCGGATCTCCTGGCGCAAGAGAAAATGCCCAGTCTTGAGGGTCACCACATAACAAAGAAATAATGATCTTTACTTGTTGAACAGGGTCACCTGAGGAGTGAGGTTTCAAGGCAAGAAACAATTTACAATTATTTTTGAAATTCAAGAACTTAGATCTATCACCAAAAAACAAACCAGGAATTGGAATCCTAGGCTCTGACATCGGATTCTGAACCACAAAATCTTGAATGTTTTGTATCCTTGTAGTGAGATTATCCATCCAAGAGGACAGACCTTGAATGTCCATGTTTACACCAGTGTCCTGAACCACCCAGAGGTAAAGGGGAAAAGAGAGACAAAACACACTGCAAAGAAAAAAAAATGGTCTCAGAACTTCTCTTATCCCTCGATTGAGATGCATTAGTACTTTGGGCCACCTGTACTGTTATGACCTGGTGGTCAGGACAATAATGGACCTGGTGGTTAAGAGCACACGGAATGACCTGATAGTTACTGATAATAAAGGACGAGCTCTGGGACGTGGGAACTCTGCTGACCGCAATCCCTAAACCTATCAAACACACTAGAAATAGCCGTGGATTGTGCCTAACGCTCCCTATGCAACTCGGCACAGCCTAAGAAACTAGCTAGCCCTGAAGATAGAAAAATAAAGCCTACCTTGCCTCAGAGAAATTCCCCAAAGGAAAAGGGAGCCCGCCACATATAATGACTGTGAGTTAAGATGAAAATACAAACACAGAGATGAAATAGATTTAGCAAAGTGAGGCCCGACTTACTGAACAGACAGAGGATAGGAAAGGTTACTTTGCGGTCAGCACAAAAACCTACAAAAAGACCACGCAGAGGGCGCAAAAAGACCCTCCGCACCGACTCACGGTGCGGAGGCGCTCCCTCTGCGTCCCAGAGCTTCCAGCAAGCAAGACAACAAATTAAATAGCAAGCTGGACAGAAAAATAGCAAACCAAAGAAATACAAGCTGGAACTTAGCTTCTGATGGGAAGACAGGTCACAAGAACGATCCAGGAGTGAACTAGACCAATACTGGAACATTGACAGGTGGCATGGAGCAAAGATCTAAGTGGAGTTAAATAGAGCAGCAGCTAACGAATTAACCTCGTCACCTGTGGAAGGAAACTCAGAAACACCCACCAGAGGAAGTCCATGCACAGAACCAGCCGAAGTACCATTCATGACCACAGGAGGGAGCCCGACAACAGAATTCACAACAGCCTACTACCTGTGTCTGTCTGCGCCACTCAATACAGCTGTCCTCCTTTTAAAAAAGCTGAGCGTCAATAGTCTGGTTTTCAGCCTATAGGAATTTGAAAACTGCATTGGGGCTACTACTACTACTTCGGTAGGGCCTACTAACGGTGTCTGCCGCTCCAAGGCGTTCCCCAGGTTTCCTCTCCATAGCTAAGAGCTTCTATCTCTCGTTTAGTAGTTGTTGAAAACAACACTGCATTCGGCCTACAAGTTGGGTCTGGGGTGTAGAGACGGTGTCTTCCGCTCCAAGGTGTTCCCCAAGTTGCCTCTCCATTGCTTCAATCTTAAAGCTCTTGTTTAGTAGTTGTTGAAAACAACACTGCATTCGGCCTACAAGTTGGGTCTGGGGTGTAGAGACGGTGTCTTCCGCTCCAAGGTGTTCCCCAAGTTGCCTCTCCATTGCTTCAATCTTAAAGCTCTTGTTTAGTAGTTGTTGAAAACAACACTGCATTCGGCCTACAAGTTGGGTCTGGGGTGTAGAGACGGTGTGTTCCACTCCAAGGTGTTCCCCAGGTTGTCTCTCCATTGCGTCGATCTTCTGGCTCTTCTTAAGTAGTTGTTGAAAACAACACTGCATTCGGGCTACAAGTTGGGTCTGGGTTGTAGAGACGGTGTCTTCCGCTCCAAGGTGTTCTCCAGGTTTCCTCTCCATTGCTTCAATCTTAAAGCTCTCGTTTAGTAGTTGTTGAAAACAACACTGCATTCGGCCTACAAGTTGGGTCTGGGGTGTAGAGACGGTGTCTTCCACTCCAAGGTGTTCCCCAGGTTTCCTCTCCATTGCTTCGATCTTCTGGCTCTTGTTTAGTAGTTGTTGAAAACAACACTGCATTAGGCCTACTAGTTGGGTTGGGGCCTTCTATCTGTGTCTGCCGCTCCTTGCTGTTCTCCTACAGTGAACAAAGCTGTGCCGCCTGTTTACTACTGTTGCCAATTTTGAACTGCATTTAGAATACTTACTGATTTGGGCCTACTCTCTGTGTCAGCCTCTCATTCCAGTTGTCCTCCACTGAACAAAACAATGCCCCCTGGTTAGTCCTGTTACCAATTTTGAAGTGCATTTAGCCCACTTTATTCTTTGGGCCCATATCTGTTTCCCCCTCATCCTGCCCATTGCCCAGCCAGTGATAGATGAGTCTGCTGGTACATTGACCCATAATGCAACATTCCCCGTGCATGCTACACTGCAAGATTGTGACCCTGCTGAAAGTCAGGTCCCCCTTCCCGCATACCATACCACCTTACACGGGGACAAAGAGGAAGGTGCAGATGAAGGTGCAGGTTCCTTCATCAGGTGGGGGGAGGAATACTCGTTGGCGACGTCACTGGCACAGGGCCCCTCATAGTACGCAAAAGTGTTGCTGCCGGTGGGAGGCGCCCCTGCCGTGCAAACACACTGCTGTACTTTGAGGGGCCCTGTGCCAGTGCCAATGCCAACGAGTGGGCCCCCCCTGCTTGCTCAGGATCACAGCACTTGCAAAGTTGAAATACTTACCTCTCCCTGCTCCACTGCCGTGACGTGGTCCAGATTTACTGGGCCCACTAATTGCTTGAACCAGCCCTACCCCCCACAACTTTAGCCAAATGACCCCCAATTTCAAATGCCTTACAATTATTATAAGCTAAATTAAGATTGACAAGCTTCAGTAACAAGAATGGATGTTTTTGCCATTAAAATGGGCTCTGTACATGTTTTCCTGGCCTCTACTCACTGCCGACTATGCTCCCCCATTGACTTGCATTGGGTTTCGTGTTTCGGTCGATCCCCGACTTTTCGCGATAATCGGCCGATTCCACTCGACTCGACTTTTGAGATAGTCGGGTTTTGCGAAACCCGACTCGACTCTAAAAAGGTCAAGGTCGCTCAACCCTACTCCTTGCTACATTTGTGGCCATTTAGGCATTTGATATAGTACCAGGGGTGTTGGATAATTATGGTGTTGTGTTTACATGTTTTTAAATGTTTTAATGTGTAATTTTTAATTGTGTATCCATAGTTATGAAATAAAGTTTTGTATTCTTTGATTATTTACCAGGTGTGCACAATCATTTTTGCACTGGTCTTTTTGTGCCAATGAGTTGCGCCGTGGGCTAGGGGTACTCGGTACCGGGTCCTACTGTTTCACAGGGGGATGTCACGGTGGCTGCGACCCGGTCCGTGGCCCAGGGCGCCCATGTAAAAGGGGAAAGGTCTTTAAAGGGATAAGGTTTATGTTCGTGACACCACCTGTGGTATTCGGTCAGGGTGACTGATGCTGCTTTAAGGCGTCCGCTGGGGTGATGTTATGGCAGCTAGATGGTATACCTTCCCACAGGTGAAGTATATCCCCAGGGCTTCCCGGTGTGTAGATGGTGGTATATGAGAGGTGCAGAGAAGAACGAGGACACAGGTTGCAGTGGTGTAGTCCCTTACTGCCTATGGCTTCACAGAAGGGTCTCACAGATATGGTGTTTCTCTCTCTCTGTCCCCCGAATAGGAAAGGACAACACCCGTATGACTGGTGACTTGAGGCTACTTATAGGGTCTATTAGACAACCCGGCTCTGTGGGGTGTCACGGTGCCTCCTGGTTGTAGGTGCGGACAGGTAACCTGCAATTAGCTGTCCTGCCGGTCTCTGAAATAAGGCGTAGAGGTCCTTACTCTCTCGGTGTTCCGGCTACCGGTGTTCTGCGCCTCAGAAGGAGGCAGCCTGTTCGGGGCTGGTCCCCTTCTGGTATCCTCTCCTTTGCTTTGACTTCCTTCACGCTCGCTGCAATACAATTCAACTTTTCCAATGTCTCTTTCTGGCAGCTGCAGCTCTGAGGGCATTGCACAGCTCAGTGGAACTTTCTAGCTTTCCCTACAAACTACCAGTTATACATACTGTATATATGGGGAGTGATCTAATAAATAGGAGCAGAAGCTCCCCCTGGTGGCCTGGAGTATGAAATGTGTTGCATGTTTGTGATACCTGGATGCAGTTATCCTTTCTTGCCTCCAAACATAGCATCACTCTCTCACCGAGTGGAAAGCAATACCACTGTAACGACCAGGACCCTGGGGCGCCACACCAACACTTGGCAATGACTATATATTTATAGTCAATAACATCATGACATCAATTTATAAATCACAAACAAATCAAAGAACCTGACATGTCTGGTTTATGCATGTTACAATGCTCTCTGCTATTCTTTAGATTTCCTTTTAGAACATCCAACTAATACACTACATGGACAAAACTATTGGGACACCTCTACATTACTCCTACATCAGATCCAATTTTTACATCCATAGGCATTAATATGGATATATTCCACATCTTTGCAGTTATAACAGGTACTATACTTCTGGGAAGGTCTTCTACAAGATTTTGAACTGAGTCTGTGGGAAGTTTGTCCATTCTTCCAGAAGATCATTTGTGAGGTCAGGTGCTGATGTTAGATGAGAGAGCCTCACCCACAATCTCCTTTCTAGTTTACTCCAAAGGGGATCGTTGTCATTGTTTTGCGTGGGTCAGTCAAACTTTTTCAGACCAAGCTTAACCAACCTGTTGTGAATTCCGCTCTTGGGCTCCCTCCGGTGGTTGTAAGTGGCACTTTTGTGAGTTCTGCTCTTGGGCTCCCTCCGGTGGTTTTAAGTGGTATGGCTGCTCCTTGGATTTAGCAGCCAGTGCCACTTGTCAATGGTTCCTGGTTGGATTCACATCACTTTTGGATTTCCCTGTTATCCTGACCAGTTCAGCAAAGTTAAGTCCTTGCTTGCTCTTTTCTGTCCACAGGTTGTGGACTTATCCGTTCTGTGCTTTCTATGTTTTGTCCAGCATGTCAGTATGAATTAATTCAATGTAGCTGGAAGCTCTGGGAAGCAGATTTACCCTCCACACCTTTAGTCAGGTGTGGAGATTTTTGTAAACTCTGTGTGGATTTTTTGTAGTGTTTTATACTGACCGCACAGTATTCCATCCTGTCCTATCTATCTAGCTAGACTGGCCTCCTGTGCTACATCCTGGTTTCATTCTGTGTATGTCTTTTCCCTCTCCACTCACAGTCATTACTTGTGGGGGGCTATCTATCCTTTGGGGATTTTCTCTGAGGCAAGATAGTTTTCCTGTTTCTATATTTAGGGGTAGTTAGTTCTCAGGCTGTGACGAGGTGCCTAGGGAGTGTCAGGAGCATCCCACGGCTACTTCTAGTGTTCTGTTGAGCTTAGGGACTGCGGTCAGTACAGGTACCACTTCCTTTAGAGCTCGTCCCATGTTGCTCCTAAACCACCAGTTCATAACAGTACAAGTGGCCAAAAATGAATTAAATGCATCTCAAAAGAAGGGAAAAAAAAATTCTGAGCCATTTTTTTTTCTGTGCTCTGTTTTGTCTTTTTTTTCCTCTTGATCTCTGGGTGGTTCAGGATTTATGCTCTGGCATGGATGTTCAGGGTTTGTTTTCTCGTGTGGATCAACTTGCTGCAAGAGTACAGAGTATCCAAGATTATGTTGTCCAGACTCCGGCTTTGGAGCCTAGAATTCCTACTCCTCATTTGTTTTTTGGGGACAGATCCAAGTTTTTGAACTTTAAAAATAACTGCAAATTGTTTTTTGCTTCGAAACCCCGTTCTTCTGGTGATCCCATTTAGCAAGTTAAAATCATCATATCCTTGCTGCGTGGTGACCCTCAGGACTGGGCATTCTCCCTTGAATCAGGGGATCCGGCATTGCTGAATGTAGACGCATTTTTTCAAGTGCTCGGATTATTGTATGACAAACCTAATTCTGTGGATCATGCAGAAAAAACCCTGTTGGCCCTGTGTCAAGGTCAGGAAGCGGCAGAATTATACTGCCAGAAATTTAGGAAATGGTCTGTGCTCACTAAATGGAATGAGGATGCTCTGGCTGCTATTTTCAGAAAAGGTCTTTCTGAAGCCCTTAACCCCTTCCCGACCCATGACGCCACGTAGGCGTCATGAAAGTCGGTGCCAATCCGACCCATGACGCCTATGTGGCGTCATGGAAAGATCGCGTCCCTGCAGATCGGGTGAAAGGGTTAACTCCCATTTCACCCGATCTGCAGGGGGGGAGTGGTAGTACAGCCCAGGGGGGGTGGCTTCACCCCCCCGTGGCTACGATCGCTCTGATTGGCTGTTGAAAGTGAAACTGCCAATCAGAGCGATTTGTAATATTTCACCTATTAAAACTGGTGAAATATTACAATCCAGCCATGGCCGATGCTGCAATATCATCGGCCATGGCTGGAAACACTAATGTGCCCCCACCCCACCCCACCGATCGCCCCCCCCAGCCCCCCGATCTGTCCGGTACACTGCTCCGGCTCCCCTCCGTCCTGTGCTCCGCTCCCCCGTGCTCTTGTCCGCTCCCCCCGTGCTCCAATCACCCCCCCGTGCTCCAATCACCCCCCTGCACTCCGATCCACCCCCCCGTGCATCATCCACCCCCCGTGCTCCGATCCACCCCCGTGCTCCGTTCCACCCCCCCGTGCTCCGTTCCAACCCCCGCACTCCGATCCACCCCCCCATTCTCCGATCCCCCCCCCATCATACTTACCGATCCTGCCGGGGTCCGTCCGTCTTCTCCCTGGGCGCCGCCATCTTCCAAAATGGCGGGCGCATGCGCAGTGCGCCCGCCGAATCTGCCGGCCGGCAGATTCGTTCCAAACTGCATTGTGATCACTGAGATATAATCTATCACAGTGATCAAAATAAAAAAAATAATAAATGACCCCCCCCCTTTGTCACCCCCATAGGTAGGGACAATAAAAAAAATAAAGAATTTTTTTTTTTCCCACTAATGTTAGAATAGGGTTAGGGTTAGGGCTAGGGGTAGGGTTAGGGGTAGGGTTAGGGTTAGGGCTAGGGTTAGGGTTAGGGGTAGGGTTAGGGGTAGGGTTAGGGTTAGGGTTTCGGTATGTGCACACGTATTCTGGTCCTCTGCGGATTTTTCCGCTGCGGATTTGATAAATCCGCAGTGCTAAACCGCTGCGGATGTATGGCGGATTTACCGCGTTTTTTCTGCGCATTTCACTGCGGTTTTACAACTGCGATTTTCTATTGGAGCAGTTGTAAAACCACTGCGGAATCCGCAGAAAGAAGTGACATGCTGCGGAATGTAAACCCCTGCGTTTCCGTGCAGTTTTTCCACAGCATGTGTACAGCGATTTTTGTTTCCCATAGGTTTACATTGAACTGTAAACTCATGGGAAACTGCTGCGGATCCGCAGCATTTTCCACAGCGTGTGCACATACCTTTTGAATTAGGCTATGTGTACACGGTGCGGATTTGGCTGCGGATCCGCAGCGGATCGGCCGCTGCGGATTCGCAGCAGTGTTCCATCAGGTTTACAGTTCCATGTAAACCTATGGAAATCCAAATCCGCTGTGCCCATGGTGCGGAAAATACCGCGCGGAAACGCTGCGTTGTATTTTCCGCAGCATGTCAATTCTTTGTGCGGATTCCGCAGCGTTTTACACCTGTTCCTCAATATGATTCCGCAGGTGAAATCCGCACAAAAAACACTGGAAATCCACGGAAAATCCGCAGGTAAAACGCAGTGCCTTTTACCCGCGGATTTTTCAAAAATGATGCTGAAAAATCTCACACGAATCCGCAACGTGGGCACATAGCCTTAGGGTTAGGGTTGGAATTAAGGTTGTGGTTAGGGTTGTGATTAGGGTTATGGCTACAGTTGGGATTAGTGTTAGGGGTGTGGGGGGGTTAGTGTTGGAGGTAGAATTGAGGGGTTACCACTGTTTAGGCACATCAGGGGTCTCCAAACGCAACATGGCGCCACCATTGATTTCAGCCAATCTTGTATTCAAAAAGTCAAATGGTGCTCCCTCAATTCCGAGCCCCGACGTGTGCCCAAACAGTGGTTTACCCCCACATATGGGGTACCAGCATACTCAGGATAAACTGCGCAACAATTACTGGGGTCGAAATTCTCCTGTTACCCTTGTGAAAATAAAAAAATGCTTGCTAAAACATCATTTTTGAGGAAAGAAAACATATTTATTATTTTCACGGCTCTGCATTATAAACTTCTATGAAGCACTTGGGGGTTCAAAGTGCTCACCTCAATTCTAGATAAGTTCCTTTCGGGGTCTAGTTTCCAAAATAGGGTCACTTGTGGGGTGTTTCTACTGTTTAGCCACATCAGGGGCTCTGCAAACGCAACGTGACGCCCGCAGAGCATTCCATCAAAGTCTGCATTTCAAAACGTCACTACTTCAATTCCGAGCCCCGGCATGTGCCCAAACAGTAGTTTACCCCCACATATGGGGTATCACCGTACTCAGGAGAAACTGGACAACAAATATTGGGGTCAAATTTCTCCTGTTACCCTTGGGAAATTAAAAAATTGCAGGCTAAAATATCATTTTTGAGAAAATAATTTATTTTTTTTATTTTCATGGCTCTGCATTATAAACTTCTGTGAAGCACTTGGGGGTTCAAAGTCCTCACCACACATCTAGATTAGTTCCTTTGGGGGTCTAGTTTCCAAAATGGGGTCATTTGTGGGGGATCTCCAATGTTTAGGCACACAGGGGCTCTCCAAACGTGACATGGTGTCCGCTAATGATTGGAGCTAATTTTCCATTTAAAAAGCCAAATGGCGTGCCTTCCCTTCCGAGCCCTGCCGTGCGCCCAAACAGTGGTTTACCCCCACATATGGGGTATCAGCGTACTCAGGACAAACTGGACAACAACATTTGGGGTCCAATTTCTCCTATTACCCTTGGCAAAATAGGAAATTCCAGGCTAAAATATCATTTTTGAGGAAAGAAAAATTATTTTTTATTTTCATGGCTCTGCGTTATAAACTTCTGTGAAGCACCTGGGGGTTTAAAGTGCTCAATATGCATCTAGATAAGTTCCTTGGGGGGTCTAGTTTCTAAAATGGGGTCACTTGGGGGGGAGCTCCAATGTTTAGGCACACAGGGGGCTCTCCAAACGTGACATGGTGTCCGCTAAAGAGTGGAGCCAATTTTTCATTCAAAAAGTCAAATGGCGCTTCTTCCCCTCCAAGCCCTGCCGTGCGCTCAAACAGTGGTTTACTCCCACATATGAGGTATCAGCGTACTCAGGACAAATTGGACAACAACTTTCGTGGTTCAGTTTCTCCTTTTACCATTGGGAAAATAAAAAAATTGTTGCTAAAAGATAATTTTTGTGACTAAAAAGTTAAATGTTCATTTTTTCCTTCCATGTTGCTTCTGCTGCTGTGAAGTACCTGAAGGGTTAATAAACTTCTTGAATGTGGTTTTGAGTACCTTGAGGGGTGCATTTTTTAGAATGGTGTCACTTTTGGGTATTTTCAGCCATATAGACCCCTCAAACTGACTTCAAATGCGAGGTGGTCCCTAAAAAAAATGGTTTTGTAAATTTCGTTGTAAAAATGAGAAATCGCTGGTCAAATTTTAACCCTTATAACTTCCTAGCAAAAAAAAATTTTTTTTTCCAAAATTGTGCTGATGTAAAGTATACATGTGGGAAATGTTATTTATTAACTATTTTGTGTCACATAACTCTCTGGTTTAACAGAATAAAAATTCAAAATGTGAAAATTGCAAAATTTTCAAAATTTTCGCCAAATTTCCGTTTTTATCACAAATAAACGCAGAATTTATTGACCTAAATTTACCACTAACATGAAGCCCAATATGTCCCAAAAAAAGAATCTCAGAACCGCTAGGATCCGTTGAAGCGTTCCTGAGTTATTACCTCATAAAGGGACACTGGTCAGAATTGCAAAAAACGGCAAGGTCTTTAAGGTCAAAATAGGCTGGGTCATGAAGGGGTTAAAGATGTTATGGTGGGCTTCCCTACGCCTACTGGTTTGAGCGAATCTATGTCTCTAGCCATTCAGATTGATCGGCGTCTGCGCGAGCGCAAAGCTATGCACCATATGGCAGTGTCCTCGGAGCAGAGTCCTGAGCCTATGCAATGTGATAGGATTTTGACTAGAACAGAACGGCAGGAATTTAGACGTCAGAATAGGCTGTGTTTTTACTGTGGTGATTCTGCTCATGTTATTTCTGATTGCCCTAAACGTACTAGGAGGGTCGCTAGGTCTGTTACCATTAGTACTGTACAGCCTAAATTTCTTTGATCTGTGACCCTGATTTGCTCATTGTCGTCCTTTTCTGTCATGGCATTTGTGGATTTAGGCGCTGCCCTGAACTTAATGGACTTAGAATTCGCCAGGCGCTGTGGTTTTTCCTTGCAGCCTTTGCAGAGCCCTATTCCTTTGAGGGGCATTGATGCTACACCCTTGGCCAAGGATAAACCTCAGTACTGGACGCAGATGACCATGTACATGGCTCCAGCACATCAGGAAAATTGTCGTTTTCTGGTGTTGCATAATCTGCATGATGTTGTACTGGGTTTTCCATGGTTACAGGAACATAATCTGGTGCTGGATTGGAAAACTATGTCTGTGACTAGTTGGGGTTGTCAAGGGGTACATAGTGACGTTCCTTTGATGTCAATTTCCTCTTCCCCCTCTTCTGAGGTCCCTGAGTTTTTGTCGGATTTCCAGGATGTATTTGATGAGCCCAAGTCCAGTTCCCTTCCTCCACATAGGGACTGTGATTGTGCTATTAACTTGATTCCAGGTTGTAAGTTCCCTAAGGGCCGACTTTTCAATCTGTCTGTACCAGAGCATGCCGCCATGCGGAGCTATGTTAAGGAATCTTTGGAGAAGGGGCATATTCGGCCGTCTTCGTCACCATTGGGAGCGGGTTTCTTTTTTGTTGCTAAGAAGGATGGCTCCTTGAGACCCTGTATAGATTATCGTCTTCTTAATAAGATCACGGTCAAATTCCAATACCCCTTGCCTTTGCTTTCTGATTTGTTTGCTCAGATTAAGGGGGCTAGTTGGTTTACTAAGATTGACCTCCGAGGGGCATATAATCTTGTTCGTATCAAACAGGGTGACGAATGGAAAACTGCATTTAATACGCCCGTAGGCCATTTTGAATACCTTGTGATGCCATTCGGGCTCTCTAATGCTCCATCTGTGTTCCAATCCTGCATGCATGATATTTTCCGCAATTATCTTGATAAATTCATGGTTGTATATTTGGATGATGTTTTGATTTTTTCCGATGATTGGGAGTCTCATGTGAAGCAGGTCAGGATGGTATTCCAGATCCTTCGTGATAATGCTTTATTTGTGAAGGGGTCTAAGTGCCTATTCGGAGTTCAGAAGGTCTCTTTTTTGGGTTTTATTTTTTCTCCCTCGTCTATGGAAATGGATCCTGTTAAGGTCCAAGCTATTCATGACTGGATTCAACCCACATCTGTGAAGAGCCTTCAAAAATTTTTGGGCTTTGCTAATTTCTATCGCCGTTTCATTGCCAACTTTTCCAGTGTGGTTAAGCCCCTTACTGATTTGACGAAGAAAGGCGCTGATGTGACGAATTGGTCCTCTGCGGCTGTTGAGGCCTTTCGGGAGCTTAAACGCCGATTTACTTCTGCCCCTGTGTTGCCCCAACCGGATGTTTCTCTTCCTTTTCAGGTTGAGGTTGACGCTTCTGAGATTGGGGCAGGGGCCGTTTTGTCTCAGAGGGATTCTGATGGTTCTTTGATGAAATTGTGTGCTTTTTTTTCCAGAAAGTTTTCGCCTGCAGAACGCAATTATGATGTCGGCAATCGGGAGTTGTTGGCTATGAAGTGGGCGTTTGAGGAGTGGCGACATTGGCTTGAGGAAGCTAAGCACCGCGTTGTGGTCTTGACTGATCACAAGAATCTGATTTACCTCAAGTCGGCCAAGCGGCTGAATCCTAGACAGGCTCGATGGTCCCTGTTTTTCTCCCGTTTTGATTTTGTGATCTCGTATCTTCCGGGATCTAAGAATGTTAAGGCTGATGCCCTCTCTAGGAGTTTTTCGCCTGATTCTCCTGGAGTCCTTGAGCCAGTTGGCATTCTTAAGGAAGAGGTGATTCTTTCTGCCATCTCCCCTGATTTGCGGTGGGTGCTTCGGGAATTTCAGGCTGATAGGCCTGACCGCTGTCCAGTGGGGAAGCTGTTTGTTCCTGATGTATGGACAAGTAAGGTGATTTCTGAGGTTCATTGTTCAGTGTTGGCTGGTCATCCTGGGATTTTTGGTACCAGAGATTTGGTTGCTAGGTCCTTTTGGTGGCCTTTCTTGTCGCGCGATGTGCGTGCTTTTGTGCAGTCCTGTGGGACTTGCGCCCGGGCCAAGCCTTGCTGTTCCCGCGCTAGTGGGTTGCTTTTGCCTTTGCCGGTCCCTGAGAGGCCCTGGACGCATATTTCCATGGATTTTATTTCGGATCTTCCTGTTTCCCAGAAGATGTCTGCTATCTGGGTTGTTTGTGACCGGTTCTCTAAAATGGTCCATCTGGTACCTTTGCCTAAGTTGCCTTCCTCCTCAGATTTGGTTCCATTGTTTTTTCAGCATGTGGTTCGTTTGCATGGCATTCCGGAGAATTTTGTGTCTGACAGAGGTTCTCAGTTTGTCTCTAGGTTTTGGCGGGCCTTTTGTGCTAGGATGGGCATTGATTTGTCTTTTTCTTCGGCGTTTCATCCTCAGACTAATGGCCAAACTGAGCGAACTAATCAGACCTTGGAGACCTATTTGAGATGCTTTGTGTCTGCTGATCAGGATGATTGGGTGGCTTTCTTGCCGTTGGCCGAGTTTGCCCTTAATAATCGGGCTAGTTCGGCTACTTTGGTTTCACCTTTCTTTTGTAATTTTGGTTTTCATCCTCGTTTTTCTCCTGGGCAGGTTGAGCCTTCTGATTGCCCTGGTGTGGATTCAGTGGTGGACAGGCTGCAGCAGATTTGGACTCATGTGGTGGACAATTTGACGTTGTCTCAGGAAAGGGCTCAACGTTTTGCTAACCGCCGTCGGTGTGTTGGTCCCCGGCTTCGTGTGGGGGATTTGGTTTGGTTGTCTTCTCGTCATGTTCCTATGAAGGTTTCTTCCCCTATGTTTAAGCCTCGGTTTATTGGTCCTTATAAGATTTCTGAAATTATCAATCTGGTGTCTTTTCGTTTGGCTCTTCCAGCCTCTTTTGCCATTCATAATGTTTTCCATAGATCTTTGTTGCGGAGATATGTGGTGCCCGTTGTTCCCTCGGTTGATCCTCCTGCCCCGGTGTTGGTTGAGGGAGAGTTGGAATATGAGGTTGAGAAAATTTTGGATTCTCGTTTTTCGAGGCGGAGGCTTCAGTATCTTGTCAAGTGGAAGGGTTATGGCCAGGAGGATAATTCTTGGGTTATTGCCTCCGATGTCCATGCCGCCGATTTGGTTCGTGCTTTTCACTTGGCTCGTCCTGATCGGCCTGGGGGCTCTGGTGAGGGTTCGGTGACCCCTCCTCAAGGGGGGGGGGTACTGTTGTGAATTCCGCTCTTGGGCTTCCTCCGGTGGTTGTAAGTGGCACTTTTGTGAGTTCTGCTCTTGAGCTCCCTCCGGTGGTTTTAAGTGGTATGGCTGCTCCTTGGATTTAGCAGTCTGCAGCTGCTTCCACTGATTGTCTTTCTGCTCGGCTATTTTTGCCTGGCTCTTCCTTCAGGCAGTGCCACTTGTCAATGGTTCCTGGTTGGATTCACATCACTTTTGGATTTCCCTGTTATCCTGACCAGTTCAGCAAAGTTAAGTCCTTGCTTGCTCTTTTCTGTCCACAGGTTGTGGACTTATCCGTTCTGTGCTTTCTATGTTTTGTCCAGCTTCTCAGTATGAATTAATTCAGTGTAGCTGGAAGCTCTGGGAAGCAGATTTACCCTCCACACCTTTAGTCAGGTGTGGAGATTTTTGTAAACTCTGTGTGGATTTTTTGTAGTGTTTTATACTGACCGCACAGTTTTCCATCCTGTCCTATCTATCTAGCTAGACTGGCCTCCTGTGCTACATCCTGGTTTCATTCTGTGTATGTCTTTTCCCTCTCCACTCACAGTCATTACTTGTGGGGGGCTATCTATCCTTCGAGGATTTTCTCTGAGGCAAGATAGTTTTCCTGTTTCTATCTTTAGGGGTAGTTAGTTCTCAGGCTGTGACAAGGTGCCTAGGGAGTGTCAGGAGCATCCCACGGCTACTTCTAGTGTTTTGTTGAGCTTAGGGACTGCGGTCAGTACAGGTACCACTTCCTTTAGAGCTCGTCCCATGTTGCTCCTAAACCACCAGTTCATAAAACCAACCATTCCTTTATGGACCCGGCTTTACAGTTCCCACAAAGTTGGAAGCATATAATTGCTCAAAATGTCTTTGAATACTGTAAAGCATTAAGATTTTCTTCACTGTATCTAAAAGGACTACGTGTCATGATCCAGGCCGGGGTTTGTTTCTTGTTACTCTCTCCCCGGTTTGGTCATGCGGGAGTTAACCTTCTTTGCCTCGTTTTGGGATCTGTTTTGCTATTTAAGTCCACGGCTGCCTGCAGGCAGCATCAGCTATAGTTCTTGCCCCCGGCTTGAGCGACTGACCCCATTACACCCTGATTTGTTCTGTGTCTATTTACTCAATTCCCTGCCTTCCCATTCCTGCTTCCCTGCCTGTCTTTCTGTGTGCTCCCCATACTGTGACCTTGGTATCTCACCCAGCTTGTCCTCTGACCTGTTTCTCTGTCTCATGTCTCTGGCATCTCTGCTCCTGACTGGCTCCGACTTCTTTGGCTTGTATTTGACCATGTGTGTTGCTGTTTCCCCTGGTACTGCGTTTCCTGTCCGTTCCTGACCCGGCTTATCTGACCTCTCTCGCCACCTAGTGGTGCCTGCACTGCCACACTAAAGTGTTTCGCCGTGAGTGCTACCTATCTTCCCTCTCCAGCGCCCCCTGGGATAGGACACACGATATTGAGCATTATCTCTGCTCCACCAACCTTTACAGCTCCACAATTCAGTCAGGTAGGTAATTCCACAGAAGATGTTTCCATTGTTCCAGAGTCCAATGGTGGAATGCACCAGTCCATCCAAGGCTTAGCATTGTGCTTGGTGATGGCCATGGAAACCCATAAAGCTCCACATTCACATTTTTATGTTGATGCTAATTCAAGAGGAGGTTTATTACTCTGCAGTTCTTGAGTCAGGAAAGAATTTGTGAATGTTATGCACAATGTGCCTCAGCAATCGGAGACCCCACTCTTCAACGCTTCCTGGACTGCCAGCTAAAGTTCCTGGTTCCTAAACACTTCGACTTCTCAATAATACCATAGTTGGTTGTAAAATATTTAGGAGGGAAGAAATTTAACAAACTGACTTTACATTGGTGAGATCCTATTACAAGATCATGCTCAAATTCAGTGAGCTGTTTAGAACAAACCGTTGTTTCACAAATGTTAGTAGAGACACATCTGTCAATAGGACTGAATGAAAGCCCTGAATTCAATGATAACGAGGTGTGCCCATTCAATAATTTTGCCCATATGTCTAGTATTTGTGGACACACATGCTCTTTAGCTTAGTTGCATCACTTTTTCTTCAGAGCTAAAAGAGTGGTCCCTGCTATTGTGCAGGACAGCCAACATTAATCTCTGCAATAGAAATGACTTCTCTCCAGAACTTTGTAATTCATCAAATATGACGATTAAATTAGAGCTTTGAGTCTGCCATGACACTGGTATTGTCTATGTTCTACCGGTGGAATAACCCATATCAGTTTTATACCCATCAACTATACCTCCCCACACTTACCACTCATTAAACTAAAACGGTGACACCAAAAATTCTTTGGATAATTATGGCCACAGCAGCCTTTATTTCAACAAAACATACAATGATAAAGCATAAAATAATATATAACACGCTGGAAGGGGTCCTGGAAGCTCCCAAAATCTGCTGATTACCAAACATAAAATGTGAACATAAAATATACCATAAATTACTCCTAGCCAATACCCCACTGGCTCGGGAGCACCATACCCACAAGGGTTCCATTGTTCACTTCAACTTCCTGGGGATCCAACAATCCCTTGTCATAATTCCCCATAAAATTTCACGAGATCCATAACCATATTAATTCCAAATTGAGGAATCCATAGCCCAATGGATCCCTCAGACCAATGTATAACCAACTTCAATAACCCCCCCCAACCATCACGATGAGAGCTTTTGACCACTTCAAATGCCTGAGACCCCCCTACATCAAAATGCTGTGGCCCTTTCAATACCATCCTGTAAACCAATTGCCCAAAGGTCACTACTCACCGCATTCAAATGGACCCCATCTGCCATCCAGAAATCATCCTCCCCTTTTTCCAAATCAAAATGCCAAACCGAAACACCCCCGTTCCTACAAACAAAACTAGACACCGCCCTGTTCACCTTTATTCTGGCTTTATTGATTTTCTCTGCCGACCTCGCCTTCTGCCAGCATTATCGTGGAACGATTTCTGACCTCACCGTAATGATCCCCGAAAACAACATCTAAAGCCATAACAAATCATGCTTTATATCTTTAACTAACTCTCTAAAAGGCCAAACCCCAAAATCATTACCCTGACATGTAAAACCAAAATATCATGAGCCCTGTCCAACCAAGCACTATTATGAACTTCCTGTAACATCTTGCTCCAATGCATCCCCCTAAAACCGAGCCACCTGATCACCGCCGTGCTCCTGGGAAACCCGAGCTGTCTACCCTCCTTCCTCACATCAGCTTGCAACGCTCCCCAATGAACGTACAAATGGCCCAGAAGCCAAATCAACAATGGATTGGAACCTGAAGCGGAAACACAAGGCTTTAAACACCAGCCTACTTATAACAAAAGCAAACTTACCCATAATGTCCCTCAGCCCTGAAATTCTGCACCTAAACCCTGAGGTCTAATTTAATTGTGATAACTCCTAGAACCCCACCACCCGATCTGTTGCACAGCTTCCGCACCAAGCCTGCACACTACTGCCTATACGAAATGTGTGAGGTGCAAAGCGTAATGCATCCAAACTCAACAACTACAAACCCTTCCTAAACATTGCAGTAAACTGGTACTTAGACAGGAAAGACCCGTCCACGTGACACAGCAAGGGACCCTCATGGCTAGGCTGAAAAACACTAAACAACTGAAAACACCTTACTGGAAACATCAAGGAATCCTGTACCGCTCCCAAAACTAGCCGCTTACCCTTGCCCTCCTGATTAGTTTTGGACCTTTGTATCCAAAACTCTAAACCATTAAATGTAACCACCACATCCCTAGCTAGGATCCCTTCAAGTTTATTTTTGCTAGCCGATACCACTTCTCCATCTCTCAACGCCCCAAAGAAAGCAAGGGAAAACGCTAACCGAAAAAGACAAACTTTAAACTCTGAACTACATAACATTTCCAACTCACCCAAAATCTCTCCAATATACCGAAAGAAAGAGAACACCTACCATACGCACGACTATTTCCCCTCCGAAAACCCCATACCACCTGCTTCACATGGTCACTGACCAGAGATAATAATCTTTATGATGATATTTTAATTAACTTAAAATGTGGCCCTCCTTATTTAGGAATATATAGCATGGATGGAACTTAGTGCACTGTCACTTTATATTGTATATTTAAGCATGGTTTTTTTTGGTCCTGTGAGATAATTTTCTTTCCATGTCTTTGTTCCTGGGGTAACACTTTGCTTCTTGGTGCACCCTTAACTGTGGTCAATTGCTCTGTTTCTAAATGATTACTCTGTGATTTATGTTTTTTGTGTCATAATTGATTTTGATTAAAAAAAATGTATTTTTTATGATACTTTTTTTCTTGTGGTTATATCTATGTTCCATTTTTGGTGGTTACATGTTGTTTGGGAGCTCCACTGGATACTATCCATTCTAGTCCTGGCTGATGACTCCGGGACTGTCTCTTTCTGTTCTAATATGTTATGTGCATTTGAGATTTTGTGCATGATTATTTTCTGTGTCTTCACAGTATCCATCTCAGATCAGGTGGACTTTCGTGAACGTGAGAAAGCGTGGCATACACAATTGAACAGAGTTTTTGATGAGGGTCTAGGTGCCCTAAGTGACCAGAAGTCCAGAGATGACGTTGCATTGATTAGGAGATATAAAGAGTTGCTAAAAGAAAGTGCCTATTTGTGGTGGAACAAGGCATTTTTAGAAAAATATGTTGCATGTGGCCTGATTCCACGTGGTTTGAGAATCCAAATCTTCCCGTCTTTTTCCATTAATAATGATAAATTTATTAAAGCATGGGAAGCGGCAGCCTCACAGTGCTCTAAGACGTTCCTGGAGCTGTTGATCAGATCCAATGAGATGTCTTTGAGCAAAATCGATAATGAATTGAAAATTATACAGGATAATATTTATAAACAGTTGTCCCCTTAAAAGTTTTTAAAACTTAAAAATGATACTAATTTGGAACCACAAAAGTTAGAAAAGGGCAGCACAGTGGCTCAGTGGTTAGCTGGAGTCCTGGGTTCAAATCCCACCAAGGACAACATCTGCAAGGAGTTTGTATGTTCTCCCCGTGTTTGCGTGGGTTTCCTCCGGGCACTCCGGTTTCCTTTCACATTCCAAAGACATACTAATAGGGAATTTAGATTGTGAGCCCCATCGGGGGCAGCGATGATATTGTGTGCAAACTGTAAAGCACTGTGGAATATGTGCTATATAAAAAAAATAAAAAGGTTTTTATTATAAAAAAGACATTGTCGAAGGCAAGACAGAAAATACCAACGTGACCAATCAGATCTCCAAAATGATCACGTTTATAAATGGAAAAGAAACAGGACTGGCAACAGATTTGCCTCAAGGGGAAGATCCACCTCCATTTCATCCATGTCCTCGGATGAGGACAGGAAACAAGTTCCGAATAGCTACAAGACATTATGGGAGAGAAGAGATTACCTAGGGGACAATAGAGCTAAGTGGGGAGGAAAGAAAAACCAAAAGCGTAAAACACCAGTCTCACCACCTGATAACAAAAATGCAAAAAACTAATACATTACAGGTTATTAATTTGTCTACTCACACTCTGAGATTCAAAAAGAAGTGTTAGGATTAGGGCTTTCATTCTCACAACCATACAATGTAGGGCACTAGAGGATTTGAAATTACTTGATGATGTGGTCATCAAGCCAGCTGACAAGGGGGAATGTGTTAATTTGGCCGATGGAAAAATACGAAAGTAAGGTGTTTAAATAGCTAAGAGATAGGGACACATATACCCAACTAACACACACTCCCGTGGTGTCCTTTAGGGATGAATTGCTTTGCTTTTTGGAGATAGCATGTGAAAGAGGCATTATTTCTAAAAAAAAAAGTCCTAGATGGATTGATAGTCAAATGCCCTGTGATCCCCACTTCTTATCTTTGGCTCAAGGTGGACAAGGATCCTGTTTCTCCCCTGGGGTGTCAGATTGTCTCTGGCATTGGAGGGCTGTGTGATCCAATTTGTAAATTTATTGAACATTACCTACACTCTCAGGTGGAGACCATGCCCTCCTATGTCAGAGACACTATGGACGTCTTGCGGCGGTTGGATGGTATATTCCTTGACTCTAATGTATTTCTTGTTGTAGCGGATGTCAAGTCCCTGTATATGAGTATACAATATGAGGATGGCTTGGAAGCCGCAGTTTCTTGTTAGAATCTGTTTTGTTTTGACCATCCGCCATCTTGTTGTGGTTTTCTGGCTGCTGGTCTTTTTCTCCTAGTGCTGGGTTGTCTTGGTCAGGTGATTGTATCACCCTTTATTACCCAGCACCTGCCTCCCATTCCTTGCTGGACAACAGTGTTAATCCGCTAGAGTTCTGGCTAGGTGCTCAGACAGCTTTCTTTGTTTGAAATTTTGCAGTTCTGGGATCTCTGGTTCTGCTATCTTTTGTTTCTGTTTTCAGTTTGTTTCTGCAGCCTTCTCTGTTTTTCCTATTAGGAGGTGACCTATTTTTTGTACCCAGTCCTTAGATCTTTTAGGGACCTCCTTCCCCTTATCTACAGGCCTTCGCTGAGTTTAGACTAGGATCTTCGGTGGGTCTATTCGCAAGGAATGGGTCGCCCACTCCATCTTAGGGTTTCAGCCTAGTCTTAGTGCAGGGTCAGCTTTCCCCCATCTCTCCTAGTTCTGTGCTACAGTTTCGTAACATTTCTGACATCCGTCAGTTCGCTCTTACACACCCTCACTCCACAATCAATGTCATTCCTACTGGTCAATATCTCCGGGCTTGGAGAATTTGTACTTCTGATGCACTATTTGAGGAACAGGCCATGGACCTTGGGCAGAGATTCAGAGATTGGGGATATAGCAATAGGAGCATAAAAAGGGATATTTAAGAGCTAAGAAGACAAACAGAGCGGACCTTTTGGCCCCGCAAAGTAAGAAAAACAAAAGTTGAGATGAGGGTATTCGTTTCATCTCCACATATAACCAACAATGGAGTACAGGGAGGACTAGAGTTGAGTGACTTTTACTTTTTTCGGTTCGAGTCGGGTTTCGCGAAACCCGACTTTGTCAAAAGTCGGGTCAGGTGAAATCGGCCGATTATTGCGAAAAGTTGGGGGCCGACTGAAACACGAAACCCAATGCAAGTCAATGGGGAATCAAAGTCGGCAGTGAGTGGAGGCAATGAAAACACCTACAGTGCCCATTTTAATGCCAAAAACATCAATTCTTATTACTTAAGCTTGTCAATCTTAATTTACTTTATAATAATAGTTAGGCATTGAAAACTGGGGGTCATTTGGCTAAAGTTGTGGGGGGTAGGGCTGGCTCAAGATTTTCGTGGGCCCAGGAATCGCTGAATACGTCACGGCGGTGGAGCAGGGAGAGGTAAGTATTTCAGCTTTGCAAGTGCTGTGATCCTGAGCACTCATTGGCACTGGCACAGGGCACCTCATAGTACGGCGGTGTGTTTGATGGCGGGTGGCGCCTCCCACTGGCAGAGACACTTTTGCTTACTATGAGGGGCCCTGTGCCAGTGACGTTGCCGAGTATGCCCTCCCCACCTGATGAAGGAACCTGTACTTTCATCTGCACCTTCCTCTTTGTCCCCGTGTAAGGTGGTATAGTATGCGGGAAGGGGAACCTGACTTTCAGCAGGGTCAGATTCTGGCTGTGTAGAGTGCAAGGGGAATGTAGTGGTCTGGGTCAATGTACCAGCAGACTCATCTAGCAGTGGCTGGGCAATGGGCAGGATGAGGAGGAAACACTGATATAGGCCCAAATATTAAAGTAGGCTAAATGCAGTTCAAAATTGTTAACAGGCCTAAATGGGCGGCATTGCTTTGTTCAGTGGAGGACAACTGTAATGAGTGGCAGACACAGTTAGTAGGCCCAAATACTAAAGTAGGCTAAATGCAGTTCAAAATTGGTAACAGGACTAAAAAGGCGGCATTGCTTTGTTCAGTGGAGGACAACTGTAATGAGTGGCAGACACAGTTAGTAGTAGGCCCAAATAATAAAGTAGGCTAAAAGCAGTTCAAAATTGGTAACAGGCCTAAACGGGCGGCATTGCTTTGTTCAGTGGAGGACAACTGTAATGAGTGGCAGACACAGTTAGTAGGCCCAAATAATAAAGTAGGCTAAATGCAGTTCAAAATTGGTAACAGGACTAAACAGGTGACATAGCTAGGTACAGGGGTGGGCTCCTCTGCTGAGTACGACGGTGTGTCTGATGTTGGTTGTGCACCACCACCGTCAGAGACACTTCATTGTACTATGAGGGACCCTGTGCAAGTGCCGTCGCCCAAGAGTGGGCACACTCACCTGTCCAGGAAAACGGCACTCGCACGGGTGCTTGTGCCAGGTGGTGACCATGGCCCTGTGGGGGGAGTCAGCCCATTTAGGGAGGTATAAAAATGGCCTGTGGTGGATATTCAGCAAGTGCAAATGGAGGAATTGGAGAAGTCAGTAAGAGGAGGCCAAAAGCAAGACATTTTTCTGGCAAGCTACGTGTCAGCAGGGGAAGGTGGGGCAAAATAATTTGAAATCCATGATTGGTTCATCTTAATGAAGGTTAGAACATCAACATTCTGGGTAGCCAGACGTGTCCTTTTTTTGGTCAGTATTGAACCAGCAGCACTGAAGACTTTCTGATAGCACACTAGCAGCAGGGCAAGCGAGCTCCTGTAATGCATATTCTGCCAATTCTGGCCAGGTGTCTATTTTTGATGCCCAGTAATCAAAGGGGAATGACCTGTGAGGGAGAACATCGATAACGGAGGAAAAGTAGTTCATAACCATACTGGACAAATGCTGTCTCCTGTCACTTTGAATCGATGCAGCAGTACCTGTCGTGTCAGCGGTCATTGCGAAATCACTCAACAAACTGGTCATAAAACCCCTCTATCCAATGCCACTTCGGATTTCTGCACGTCTAACACCTCTGCCATGTTGCCCCCTACAGCTCGTGTGAGAACCATCACCGCTGCTGTGTGCTGGGAATGCCTGAACCAAACGGTCTACAAGATTTGCTTGTTTGGTAGCCAATATTTGCTCATGTGGCATGATATTTTGTAATTTTCCTTTATATTGTGGATCCAGGTGGCAGGCAAACCAGTATTCGTCATCGGTCATCAGTTTGATAATGCGGGGGTCCCTTTTAAGGATACACAAGGCATACTCAGCCATGTTCCAGGTGTCAATTCACTGCTTGTGCTGGGTTGAGGAGCACTTGCTTGCAAATCAACATCAGTTGTGTCCCGCAAAAACCCTGTACCTGACCTTGCAACGCCACCAGTTTGTATTGCCCCCTGAGAAGCATCCTCCTCCCATAAATATTCATCCCCATCATCCTCCTCCTCTTCGTCCGCCACCTTGTCCAGGAGAGTTCCCTGAGCAGACAATGGCAGACTGTCATCAAGGCTTCCCTCTTCCTCGGCTGCAGACGCCAGCTCCTTAATGTGCATCAAACTTTGCATCAGCAGACGCATTAGTGGGATGCTCATGCTTATGATGGCGTCGTCTGCACTTACCAGCCATGTGCATTCCTCAAAACACTGAAGGACTTGACAGAGGTCTTGTAGCTTCGACCACTGCACACCAGACAACTCCATGTCTGCCATCCAAGTGCCTGCCCGTGTATGTGTATCCTCCCACATATTAATTACTGCATGCCTCTGTTCGCACAGCCTCTGAACCATGTGCAGTGTGGAGTTCCAACTTGTTGCAACGTTGATTATTAGGTGGTGCTGGGGAAGATTCAGCGATCGCTGATGGTTCAGCATACGGCTGGAGTGTATGGGCGACCGGCGGATGTGCGAGCAAAGTCTTCGCTCCTTCAGGAGCAGGGCTGGTAACTCCAGATAATTTTTGAGGAACCACTGCACCACCAGGTTCAAGGTGTGAGCCAGGTAAGGTATGTGTTTCAGTTCTGAAAGGGCTATGGCAGCCATAAAATTCCTTCCGTTATCACTGACTACCTTGCCTGCCTCAAGATGTACACTGCCCAGCCATGACTGAGTTTGTTGCTGCAAGCAATCGACCAGTACTTCCGCGGTGTGTCTGTTGTCGCCCAAACACTTCAGCCTGCTGACGCTTACCATTAGCTGTTCGATAATGGGAAACCTCGTTAGCAACACTGGCAGCTGCGGATGGAGTGGTCATGCGACTGCGCTCTGTGGATGAGCTTTCACTTCCGGAGGAGGAGGAGTGGCGATTGCCTACAACCAATTGTTTCCTAGACCATGGGCTAGGCAGAACTGTCCCACTATGGTTGTCCCCTGTGGACCCTGCATCCACAACATTAACCCAGTGCGCCGTGATGGACACAACATCCCTGGCCATGCCTACTGGTCCATGCATGTGTTGTGAGGTGCACCTTTCCACTGACTGATTGACTCAGTGCATGGACAATGCAGTCTTTGACATGCTGGTGGAGGGCTGGGAAGGCTTTTCTCGCAAAGAAGTGCCAACTGGGTAGGTCATAGCGTGGTACTGCGTAGGCCATCAGGTCTTTGAAATCTTCGCTTTCAACCAACCGGTAGGGCATCATCTCTAACGAGATTAGTATAGCAATGTGGGCGTTCAAACCCTGTGTACGCGGATGAGAGGATGAGTACTTTCTTTTCCTAACAAGAGTCTCTTGTAGGGTGAGCTGGACTGGAGAGCTGCATATGGTGGAACTAGCGGTGGTGGACATGGCGGATTGAGAGAGGGTTGGTGATGGTATTCTTGATGTTGGCCTACATACAGTGTTTCCTACCAATAACCTTGTGATTCCCTGACTGCTTTGGCCGTGCGACGATACCTCCACATTTGCTGCTGGTGGTGTCCTAACCGGTGGCCTCACAGTGAGGGAAGCAATGTTGCGCTGTTGACCACCTTCATTTTGAGCAGGTGCACCAATGGTACGGGACGTTTGGTAGTTTGTCCAGGCTTGCAAGTGCATGCTGGTTAAATGTCTAAGCATTGTACAAAAAGCAGGGTGTGATTAATTAGTTAAAATTAACTTTTAATGTATTCATTTAAAATAGTATACCATAGAATAGTATTAAATTTAAAAAATACATATAGGACTCACAATATATCACATTCAAAAAAGAAATGCCAATTAAACCGCAATACCACAAACCTCAAACTGTTGAGGATCTTATGACAAAAATTCCCTTGGCAATTGAAGAGAACTATACGATTTCACATCAGATATCTTTCAGCAAACCAAAAAACAATTAATATACACTCTCCGTATATGATGCTGAGTAGAATGCAATAATAGCTTTCAAATGGTCTCTGAATGGTGTGAAAAAAGAGGGACAGTCTCACCCTATTCTTTTCAAAGGTAAGACAATAGCCGTTTAAATCTGGTGCTATGTCTGGGGAGATGGCACATTCTCATCCATACAAATACCCCATCATTATATGTCACCAGTTCCCATAGAAACCCCAAGTAGATAATATATACTACCCTACGCGTTTCGTTTTCTTATACTCATCAGGGGAAGGTTCCTATATCCCTCCATTCATGTGGGAGATTTGTCCAAAAAACGGGGTGCTGTGACGGTCATAGGGTGAGACTGTCCCTCTTTTTTCACACAATTCAGAGACCATTTGAAAGGTATTATTGCATTCTACTCAGCATCATATATGGAGAGTGTATATTAATTGTTTTTTGGTTTGCTGAAAGACATCTGTGTCATGATCCCAATGGCAGGGGATCACAAAAATGACAAGCACAGATACAAACAAGCTCTAGGGCGATGGAACCTGAGCTGACCGCAACCCTAAACCTAACACACAAATAAAAGTAGCCGGGGAACGTGCCTACGATGATCCTAGACGTCTCGCTCCAGCCGAAGATCTAACTTCCCCTATCAGAAGCAACACAGACCTCTCTTGCCTCCAGAGAAATACCCCACAGCAAATAGCAGCCCCCCACATATAATGACGGTGAAATGAGAGGAAAGCACATACGTAGTATGAAAACAGTTTCAGCAAAATGAGGCCCGCTTAAGCTAGATAGCAGAGGATACAAAAGTGAACTGCGCGGTCAGCGAAAAACCCTTCAAAAAACCATCCTGAAATTACTTGAACTCATGTGCCAACTCATGGTACATGAAAAGCAATTTCAGCCCACTAGAGCAACCAGCAGCAGAGAATCACATATCTGCAGGCTGGACTAAAAACCAAATTAAGCAAAACACAAAACAGGAAAATCCAAACTTAGCTTGTCCAGAAGGTTCTAGGAGCAGGGAGCAGAGGTAACAAGACACACTGGATACATTGATAACCGGCGAGGAAATGCCAGCAAAGCCAGGTTAAATAGGAAACTCCCATATGCTGATGGAACAGGTGGAACCCAGAAACCCAGGAAAGACAAGTCACCCAGTACCATCAGTAACCACCAGAGGGAGCCCAAAAACAGAACTCACAACAGTACCCCCCCCCTTGAGGAGGGGTCACCGAACCCTCACGAGAACCACCAGGGCGACCAGGATGAGCCCTATGAAAAGCGCGAACCAAATCATCAGCATGAACATCCGAGGCAACCACCCAAGAATTATCCTCCTGACCATAACCCTTCCACTTGACCAAATACTGGAGTTTCCGTCTGGAAACACGAGAATCCAAGATCTTCTCCACAACATACTCCAATTCTCCCTCCACCAGCACTGGAGCAGGAGGCTCAAGCGAAGGAACAACAGGTACCTCATACTTCCGCAACAACGACCGATGGAACACATTATGAATAGCAAACGATGCCGGGAGATCCAAACGAAACGACACAGGGTTAAGAATTTCCAAGATCCTATAGGGACCGATGAACCGAGGCTTGAACTTAGGAGAAGAGACCTTCATAGGAACAAAACGAGAAGACAACCACACCAAGTCACCAACAAGAAGTCGAGGACCCACGCGGCGACGGCGATTAGCAAACTGCTGAGCCTTCTCCTGGGACAACTTCAAATTGTCCACCACATGACTCCAAATCCGATGCAACCTATCCACCACCATGTCCACTCCAGGACAATCAGAAGGTTCCACCTGACCAGAGGAAAAACGAGGATGAAACCCCGAATTACAAAAGAAAGGAGAAACCAAGGTAGCAGAACTAGCCCGATTATTAAGGGCAAACTCGGCCAGCGGCAAAAAGGTAACCCAGTCATCCTGATCAGCAGAAACAAAACACCTTAAATAAGTTTCCAAGGTCTGATTAGTTCGTTCAGTCTGGCCATTCGTCTGAGGATGGAATGCAGACGAAAAGGACAAATCAATGCCCATCTTCGCACAGAACGTCCGCCAAAATCTAGACACAAACTGGGATCCCCTGTCAGAAACGATGTTCTCAGGAATCCCATGCAAACGAACCACATTCTGAAAAAACAGAGGGACCAACTCAGAGGAGGAAGGCAACTTAGGCAAGGGTACCAGATGAACCATTTTAGAAAAGCGATCACACACAACCCAGATGACGGACATTTTTTGAGAGACAGGGAGATCCGAAATAAAGTCCATGGAAATGTGCGTCCAAGGCCTCTTCGGGATAGGCAAAGGTGACAACAATCCACTGGCCCGAGAACAGCAAGGCTTAGCCCGAGCGCAAACCTCACAAGACTGCACAAAAGAACGCACATCCCTCGACAAGGAAGGCCACCAAAAAGACCTGGCCACCAAGTCTCTAGTACCAAATATTCCAGGATGACCTGCCAACGCAGAAGAATGGACCTCGGAGATGACTCTACTGGTCCAATTATCCGGAACAAACAGTCTCTCAGGCGGACAACGATCAGGTTTACCCGCCTGAAACTCCTGCAAAGCACGTCGCAAGTCTGGGGAGACAGCAGACAAAATCACCCCATCCCTAAGGATACCAGAGGGCTCAGAATTTCCAAGGGAGTCAGGCACAAAACTCCTAGAAAGAGCATCCGCCTTCACATTCTTTGAACCTGGCAGGTATGAAACCACAAAATTGAAACGAGAGAAAAACAGTGACCAACGAGCCTGTCTAGGATTCAGACGCCTGGCAGACTCAAGGTAAATCAAATTTTTGTGATCAGTCAAGACCACCACACGATGTCTAGCACCCTCTAGCCAATGACGCCACTCCTCAAATGCCCACTTCATGGCCAAAAGTTCCCGATTACCAACATCATAATTCCGCTCAGCCGGCGAAAACTTTCTAGAAAAAAACGCGCATGGCTTCATCACTGAGCCATCAGAGCTTCTCTGTGACAAAACCGCCCCCGCTCCAATCTCGGAAGCATCAACCTCAACCTGAAAAGGGAGCGAAACATCTGGCTGACGCAACACAGGAGCAGAAGAAAACCGGCGCTTAAGTTCCTGAAAGGCCTCCACAGCCGCAGGAGACCAATTAGCAACATCAGCACCCTTCTTAGTCAAATCCGTCAAAGGCTTAACAACACTAGAAAAATTAGTTATAAAACGACGATAGAAATTAGCAAAACCCAAGAACTTCTGTAGACTCTTAAGAGATGTAGGCTGCGTCCAGTCACAAATAGCCTGAACCTTGACGGGATCCATCTCAATAGTAGAAGGGGAAAAAATATACCCCAAGAAAGAAATCTTCTGGACTCCAAAGAGACACTTTGAGCCTTTTACAAACAAGGAATTGGCCCGCAGGACCTGAAACACCTTCCTGACCTGCTGAACATGAGACTCCCAGTCATCAGAAAAAACCAAAATATCATCCAAATACACAATCATAAATTTATCCAGATATTCACGGAAAATATCGTGCATAAAGGACTGGAAGACTGAAGGAGCATTAGAAAGTCCAAAAGGCATTACCAAATACTCAAAATGGCCCTCAGGCGTATTAAATGCGGTTTTCCACTCATCACCTTGCTTTATTCGTATAAGATTATACGCACCCCGAAGATCAATCTTAGTGAACCATTTAGCCCCCTTAATACGAGCAAACAAATCAGTCAACAATGGCAAAGGATACTGATATTTTACGGTAATCTTATTCAAAAGACGATAATCTATACAAGGCCTCAAGGAACCATCTTTTTTGGCCACGAAAAAAAAACCTGCTCCCAAAGGGGACAAAGATGGACGGATATGTCCCTTTTCCAAGGACTCCTTAACATAATCCCGCATAGCAGTATGCTCTGGCACTGACAGATTGAACAAACGACCTTTAGGAAATTTACTGCCTGGAATTAAATTTATAGCACAATCGCAGTCCCTGTGAGGAGGAAGCGAACTGAGCTTAGGCTCCTCAAAAACATCCCGATAGTCAGACAAAAACACAGGAATCTCAGAAGGAGTAGATGAAGCGATAGAAATCGGAGGTGCATCATCATGAACCCCCTGACAACCCCAGCTTAACACAGACATTGATTTCCAGTCAAGGACTGGATTATGAGTTTGTAACCATGGCAGACCAAGTACTAGAACATCATGCAAATTATACAGTACCAGGAAGCGAATCACCTCCTGATGAACGGGAGTCATACGCATGGTCACTTGTGTCCAGTACTGAGGTTTATTCATAGCCAAAGGTGTAGAGTCAATTCCCTTCAAAGGAATAGGGACTTCCAGAGGCTCCAGACTAAACCTACAGCGATTGGCAAATGACCAATCCATAAGACTCAGGGCAGCGCCTGAATCCACATAGGCATCGACGGAAATGGATGATAATGAACAAATCAGAGTCACAGACAGAATGAACTTAGACTGTAAAGTACTAATGGCAACAGACTTATCAACCTTTTTTGTGCGTTTAGAGCATGCTGATATAACATGAGCTGAATCACCACAATAAAAGCACAACCCTTTTTTCCGCCTATACTTTTGCCGTTCACTTCTGGACTGAATTCTATCACATTGCATTATCTCAGGTGACGGTTCAGACGACACCGCCAAATGATGCACAGGTTTGCGCTCCCGTAAACGCCGATCAATCTGAACAGCCATAGTCATAGACTCATTCAGACCAGCAGGCGCAGGGAACCCCACCATAACATCTTTAATGGCCTCAGAAAGGCCATCTCTATACTTTGCAGCCAGAGCGCACTCATTCCACTGAGTAAGTACCGACCACTTCCGAAATTTTTGACAATAAATTTCTGCTTCATCTTGCCCCTGAGAGAGGGCCAACAAAGCTTTTTCAGCCTGAATCTCTTGGTTAGGTTCCTCATAGAGCAAACCCAATGCCAGAAAAAACGCATCCGCATTAAGCAACGCAGGGTCCCCTGGTGCCAATGCAAATGCCCAATCCTGAGGGTCACCCCGCAGGAAAGATATAATTATCTTGACTTGCTGAGCAGGGTCTCCAGAGGAGCGAGATTTCAAAGAAAGAAACAACTTGCAATTGTTCCTAAAATTCAGAAAACGAGATCTATCTCCAGAAAAAAACTCTGGGACAGGAATTCTAGGTTCAGACATAGGAGCATGTACAACAAAATCCTGTATATCTTGAACCTTAGCGGCAAGATTATTCAGGCTGGAAGCCAAACTCTGGACGTCCATGATAAACAGCTGAGATCAGAGCCATTCAAAGATTAAGAGGAGGAGGAAGTAGCCAGGCTGCAATAAGGCTAGGCAGCAAACTCTGAGGGAAAGGGGAGAAAAAAAAAAAAAAAAAAAAAACTTCCTCAGACTACTTATCCTCCTACTTCAGCCAATACAATTAACACTTTGTGGGCCGGTTATACTGTCATGATCCCAATGGCAGGGGATCACAAAAATGACAAGCACAGATACAAACAAGCTCTAGGGCGATGGAACCTGAGCTGACCGCGACCCTAAACCTAACACACAAATAAAAGTAGCCGGGGAACGTGCCTACGATGATCCTAGACGTCTCGCTCCAGCCGAAGATCTAACTTCCCCTATCAGAAGAAACACAGACCTCTCTTGCCTCCAGAGAAATACCCCACAGCAAATAGCAGCCCCCCACATATAATGACGGTGAAATGAGAGGAAAGCACATACGTAGTATGAAAACAGTTTCAGCAAAATGAGGCCCGCTTAAGCTAGATAGCAGAGGATACAAAAGTGAACTGCGCGGTCAGCGAAAAACCCTTCAAAAAACCATCCTGAAATTACTTGAACTCATGTGCCAACTCATGGTACATGAAAAGCAATTTCAGCCCACTAGAGCAACCAGCAGCAGAGAATCACATATCTGCAGGCTGGACTAAAAACCAAATTAAGCAAAACACAAAACAGGAAAATCCAAACTTAGCTTGTCCAGAAGGTTCTAGGAGCAGGGAGCAGAGGTAACAAGACACACTGGATACATTGATAACCGGCGAGGAAATGCCAGCAAAGCCAGGTTAAATAGGAAACTCCCATATGCTGATGGAACAGGTGGAACCCAGAAACCCAGGAAAGACAAGTCACCCAGTACCATCAGTAACCACCAGAGGGAGCCCAAAAACAGAACTCACAACACATCTGATATGAAGTCATATAGTTCTCTTCAATTGCCAAGCGAATTTTTTGTCATAAGATCCTCAACAGTTTGAGTTTTGTGGTATTGCGGTTTAATTGGCATTTCTATTTTGAATATGATATATTGTGAGTACTATATGTATTTTTTAAATTTAATACTATTCAATGGTATACCATTTTAAATGAATAGATTAAAAGTTAATTTTTAATTAATTAATCACACCCTGCTTTTTGTACAACATTTTTTGATTGGTGGTCACAGCTTTCCAAAGATTAAATGTCTCAGCATGCACATTGCATTTAAATTTTGAAGATTCATCCCTCTGCTAAAGGTCTTTGAGCATTTCTTACAGATAACTTTTGACTGATCATTCGGATCTTGGTTAAAAAATTGCCACACTACACTCTTCCTACTATGGAATACCTTTTCAGGCATTGCACGCTGTGCTACTTTCACTGGATGGCCACGCTGTCCTAAAACTGTTTTTGTTTTTGACACGTTTTTGGCCTGATGCAGGCCTGCCAGATGACAGCTGTTGCGATACAGATGGCTGCTGCGGATCATCCTCCTTCGCTTCTGAGCTACTGGCAGCGGCACCCTCTTCCCCCAATGGCTGCCAATCTGGGTCAACAACTGGGTCATCTATCACCTCCTCTACAATGTCATGTGCACCTTCCTCTGTGTCACCATGTAAGGTGCTATAGTGTTCGGGACGGGGCACCATAGTCTCAGCAGGGTCAGATTCTGGCTCAGTACACTGCGAGGGCAACGTAGTGATCTGAGTCAATGGAACAGCATAATAATCTAGCTGTGGCAATTTCCCTTTCTAACCCAGGCACGGTATGTGTAAAGAGCTCCATGGAGTAACCTATAGTGTCGCCTGACGCATCCTTCACTTTTGGTTTGGGTGAAGGACACAAGGAAACGTCTTGTTCCTGATCGGAAGCATCCACTGATGACACGCTGCTTTTATATTTGGAACTTTCTGAAGAGGAGGCGAAAGAGCTAAATGCTGAGTCAGCAAGGAAAGCCAAAACTTTGTCCTGCTGCTCCAGCTTTAAAAGCTGTTTTCCTACTCCCAGATAAGGGAGCCTTCGAGGCCTTGTGTAGCCAGAAGATGAAGCTGGCTCAACACCTCGAGCCTTAGTTGCTATTGTGCTTTTGCCACTATCACCAGATGCACCACCCCCACCACCACCATCAGTACTAGCTGGCAACCTCCGCCCACGGGCTCTTCCACCAGACTTCCTCATTTTTTGGAAAATCTAATCAAAATACCAACCTTTATATGGTACTGTAAAACAAGGTAGAAGGTGTATATAAACTTGTTGAGAATTTAAATCTCCCTTTTTTGGGGAGGGAGACTGAACCAAAACCCATGCCCTGTGCATAAAACAACACACTGTAAGTGGCAGAAAGTGGCTGGAAGATATACTACAAACTAACAGGACTGAAGTATAGTCACTTTGTGATAATTTGAATCTCACTTTTTTGGGGGGGGGGAGACTGAACCAAAACTCAGGCCCAGTGTATATAACAACGCAATGTAAGTGGCAGAAAGTGGCTGGAAGATATATGAAAAAATAAAAGGACTGTAGTACAATTTTAATCTCCCTACAATGATCTCAGGAAAAGTATGCCAGCAATAAAAAGGACTGCTGCACATAAAAGTGTGGACAAATAAACAAGATAACTGTGCAGAAAGGAGCAACAGGATTTTTGCTTTTAAAAAAGCAGTTGGTTTGCACAGCAGCGTGCAAACAGCAATGCAGCTATCAGGGAGCCTTCGAAGGCAGCCTAATAAGCTACAGAGCTGATGCACAAAAATATAGCCTCCACTGTCGCTGCAAAAAAATGGTGGTGTTGGACAGTGGAAATCGCTACAGCACAAGCGGTTTGGGGGTTAATCTTCCCTCCCTAACTATATCCCTTCTTCTGATGAAGCTGCAGCAACCTCTCCCTATGCTAAGATCGGCAGAAGTAAGATGGCTGCCGGCGTGCACGCCCCTTTATAGCCCCTGTGACGCCGCAGAAAGCAAGCCAATCACTGTCATGCCCTTCTCTAAGATGGTGGGGACCAAGACCTATGTCATCACGCTGCCCACACTCTGCGTCCTCCTTCATTGGCTGAAAAATAGCGCTGAAAGCATCATACAAAACGCGACTTTTGCGCGCAGATCGCCGACCTCATAGCCGATCCCACGCTAGGATCGGGTCAGGTTTCATGAAACCCAACTTTGCCGAAAGGCTGCGATTTTTGAATTTGTCCGATCCGTTTCACTCAACCCTAATGAGGACTATTCTAAAAAAAAAAAAACACTGCTTCCCCACTAATGACGGCATGTAGGGGTAGAAATTTGAAAGATAGGCTACGTTCACATTTGCGGTGTCGCCGCAGCGTCGCCGCCACAAAACGCATGCGTCGTGCGGCCCTATCGTTAACATTGGCGCCGCATGGGGCCGCATGTACATGCGTTGTAATGCGTTTTGGTGCGTTGTACGCCGCATGCGGCGTTAGGGCGCACCTGTCAGGGCGCGGCAAACGCAACATGTTGCATTTTTCGGGCGGCGCCGACCTTTTAAAAAACGCATGCGTCGTGTTTGCGTCGTCGATGCGCCTTTTTCCCCATTGACTTGTATTGACAACGCAGACGACGCAAGTACTTGCGTCGTGGTGCGTTGTACGACGCATGCGTTTTCCAATAAAAAATGCAAAACATAACACCAACCCTCTTCTAGCCATTGGTGGTCCTTATCTATTGTGTAGACACTTTTTTTTGGGGGGGGGGATGAAGAATGACTCACTGTACAAAAAACGCATGCGTCGAAAAACGCTGCGTTTTTTGGTCAAAACGCAACTGCGTTTCCAAAAAACGCTGCGTTTTGCGCCGCATGCGTTAAACGCATGCGGTGCAAAACGAAGCGTTGTGCATGCGTTTTGCTGCGTTTGTTTGCGTTGTGCATTGCGGCGACGACGCTGCGGCGCACACCGCAAATGTGAACGTAGACATACATTGGTTGCTAGTCATTATGTCCCAAAAAAGGCAGCTCTTTTTAATATTATGGGAAAATGGAAGGGTTTCTTTCCATGTGGAAATTGTTTGGCCTGTAGAAATCATTTTACGTCCACAACCCTTACGTCATCGGACGGCCTCAAAACATTTGATATTAGGGACTACATTACCATGCACTAACACACATGTGGTGTATTATGCTAAATGCAGTTGTAATCTTATCTATATTGGACTAACATCCCATGAGTTACGTGTGAGAACTCATTAGGGATATTAAGGCCGCCCGTGACGTGGATGACGTGGACTTTCTGAAAACAATCCCCAAGCATTTCAAGCTTAAACACAAGTGTAATCCTGGGGACCTGAAAATTTGGGGAATAGATTGTGTTTACATGGGGATACGTGGAGGGGACAATGTGCGTATTCTAACACAAAAAGAATGCCGTTGGATTGTAACTTTAGATACGATGACACCTGCGGGTCTAAATGAGCAACTCAGTTTTGCATCATTTTTATAGATATTTGATGTCATCTCCGGACCGATGATCACTTTTTACACGTGTTTTTAATTTTATTTGTCTCTTTTATGTCTAGTTATATAACACATAATGTTGTCATGGAACTTTGTTATTGAATACCCTTCTCAGAATATAACATCGCTGGAGAGTGGCTAATTATATCTGACCCGATTCGCAACTTCAAAAAAGTTATATGTCAATTTGAACGGCATCTTCAAACAAGAACTATATATTTTATGCTGCAGCACTTTTTCTATACTTACATGTATTTAATCCTGTATCATGTATTGATATGATTGTTTATACCTTTTCACTTGTATTTACTTATGGGGGGGATACACTATTTTGATTTATGTGTTTTACACATTATATAATTGATTAATATATTATTTAATGTTTCATTATATGTCTTTTCTTAAAAAAAATGTATATATATTTTTTATTCTTTCTTTTTCTTTTAAATTATTTTCACAACTTTTTGACTGTCACTTTTAGCGCTGTCACTTTAAATAATAATATCTGTAATGTGTAAGCATATACAGTATATGTGTTTATATATTGATAGGTTTTATTGTCATTCTGTAACTAATACTAATAATATATTGGCATTTATACCCATAAATAATGTGGTGATATATGTAGTGAACACTGTTTTGCACAACAGAAAGTTGGCAGTTTAATGGCATCACTGGTGCGCATGTCTCCGATGTGGGCTCCGGCGGCAGCATCATGTCGGTGCCTGGTAGTGACATGTGCAGGTCAATGACGTCATTGGGGCACCTGTTATGAACAGGTGATTCAGAACCACAATGGACCTAGTGGTTAAGAGCACACAAAGTGACCTGATAGTTACTAACATAGGACGAGTTCTGAGACGTGGGAACTCTGCTGACCGCAATCCCTAATCCTATCATACCACACTAGAGGTAGCCGTGGATTGCTCCTAACGCTCCCTATGCAACTCGGCACAGCCTGAGAAACTAGCTAGCCCTGAAGATAGAAAAATAAGCCTACCTTGCCTCAGAGAAATTCCCCAAAGGAAAAGGCAGCCCCCCACATATAATGACTGTGAGTTAAGATGAAAATACAAACACAGAGATGAAATAGATTTTAGCAAAGTGAGACCCGAGTTACTGAATAGACCGAGGATAGGAAAGATAGCTTTGCGGTCAGCACAAAAACCTACAAACAACCACGCAGAGGGGGCAAAAAGACGCTCCGCACCGACTAACGGTACGGAGGTGCTCCCTCTGCGTCTCAGAGCTTCCAGCAAGCAAGAAAAACCAATAGAGCAAGCTGGACAGAAAATATAGCAAACAAAAGTAACACAAGCAAAACTTAGCTTATGCAGGGCAGACAGGCCACAAGAACGATCCAGGAGATAGCAAGACCAATACTGGAACATTGACTGGAGGCCAGGAACAAAGAACTAGGTGGAGTTAAATAGAGCAGCACCTAATGACTTAACCTCATCACCTGAGGAAGGAAACTCAGAAGCCGCAGCCCCACTCACATCCACCAGAGGAAGCTCATAGACAGAACCAGCCAAAGTACCACTCATGACCACAGGAGGGAGCTTGACCACAGAATTCACAACAGTACCCCCCCCCCCTTGAGGAGGGGTCACCGAACCCTCACCAGAGCCCCCAGGCCGACCAGGATGAGCCAAATGAAAGGCACGAACCAGATCGGCAGTATGAACATCAGAGGCAAAGACCCAGGAATTATCTTCCTGACCATAACCCTTCCACTTAACCAGGTACTGGAGTTTCCGTCTCGAAATACGAGAATCCAAAATCTTCTCCACTATATACTCCAACTCCCCCTCAACCAAAACCGGGGCAGGAGGATCAACGGATTGAACCACAGGTGCCACGTATCTCCGCAACAATGACCTATGGAATACGTTATGGATGGAAAAAGAAGCTGGAAGGGTCAAACGAAAAGACACAGGATTAAGAACCTCAGAAATCCTATACGGACCAATGAAATGAGGCTTAAACTTAGGAGAGGAAACTTTCATAGGAATATAACGAGATGACAACCAAACCGAATCCCCAACACGAAGTCGGGGACCCACACAGCGCCTGCGGTTAGCGAAACGTTGAGCCTTCTCCTGAGACAATGTCAAATTGTCCACCACATGAGTCCAAATCTGCTGCAACCTATCCACCACAGTATCCACACCAGGACAGTCAGAAGACTCAACTGTTGTGAATTCTGTGGCTGAATTCACTCCTGTGGTCACAAGTGGTATTGCAGCCTCTGGGCTTCCTCCCTCAGGTGTTTTGGTGAGCTCGTTGGCTGCCTTGCTATTTAACTCCACCTGAGTCTGTCTTCCTTGCTCCTTGTCAATGTTCCAGTGTTGGATCTGAGCTACTGCATCTTTCCTGTGGCCTGCTGCTCTGCTAGATAAGTGTTACTTTGTTTTTGTTTCCGTTTTTTTCTGTCCAGCTGTGCTATTCTCTTTTGCTGGAAGCTCTGAGACGCAAAGGGTGCACCGCCGTGCCGTTAGTTCGGCACGGTGGGTCTTTTTGCCCCCCTTTGCGTGGTTCTGCTTTAGGGTTTTTTGTAGACTGCATAGTTCTCTTTGCTATCCTCGCTCTGTCTAGAATATCGGGCCTCACTTTGCTGAATCCATTTCATTCCTACGTTTTGTCTTTTCATCTTGCTAACAGTCATTATATGTGGGGGGCTGCCTATTCCTTTGGGGTATTTCTCTGAGGCAAGTCAGGCTTGTATTTCTATCTTCAGGCTAGTCAGCTCCTCAGGCAGTGCCGAGTTGCATAGGTAGTGTTAGGCGCAATCCACTGCTGCTTTTAGTTGTGTGAGGATAGGTTCAGGTATTGCAGTCTGCAGAGATTCCACGTCTCAGAGCTTGTTCTATTGTTTTTGGGTTATTGCCATATCACTGTATGTGCGCTGATTACTGCACACTGTGTTGCCTGATAGCACAGCATAACAGTACAAGGAGCCAAACCAATGATTCTCAATAGAGGGAAAAAAGAAGTCCTGACATCATTTTTTTTTTTCCTCAGCTCTGTCTTCAGTTTTTTGTTTTTTTTTTCCCCTAGACATTAGAGTGCTTTAGGACACAGCTGTGGACATGGATATTCAGGCTCTGTGCTCCTCAATGGATAATCTCGTTATAAATGTACAAAAGATTCAAGATACAATTGATCAGAAATCTATGCTAGAACCAAGAATTCCTATTCCTGATTTGTTTTTTGGTGACAGAACTAAGTTCCTGAGCTTCAAAAATAATTGTAAGCTATTTCTGGCCTTGAAACCTCATTCTTCTGGTAATCCTATTCAACAGGTTTTGATTATTATTTCTTTTTTGCGCGGCGACCCACAGGACTGGGCGTTTTCTCTTGCGCCAGGAGACCCTGCATTGAGTAATGTTGATGCGTTTTTCCAGGCGCTTGGATTGCTTTACGATGAGCCTAATTCAGTGGATCAGGCTGAGAAAAATTTGCTGGCTTTATGCCAGGGTCAGGATGATGTAGAAGTATATTGTCAGAAATTTAGGAAGTGGTCAGTACTCACTCTGTGGAATGAATCTGCACTGGCGGCTTGGTTCAGAAAGGGTCTCTCTGAAGCTCTTAAGGATGTCATGGTGGGATTTCCTATGCCTGCTGGTTTGAATGAGTCTATGTCCTTGGCCATTCAGATCGGTCGTCGCTTGCGCGAGCGTAAATCTGTGCACCATCTGGCGGTATTGTCTGAGAGTAAACCTGAGCCTATGCAGTGCGACAGGACTATGACTAAAGTTGAACGGCAAGAACACAGACGTCTGAACAGGCTGTGTTTCTACTGTGGTGATTCCACTCATGCTGTTTCTAATTGTCCTAGGCGCACTAGGCGGTTCGATAGCTCTGCCGTCATTGGTACTGTACAGTCCAAATTCCTTCTGTCCATTACCTTGATATGCTCTTTGTCATCGTATTCTGTCATGGCGTTTGTGGATTCAGGCGCTGCCCTGAATCTGATGGATTTGGATTATGCTAAACGTTGTGGATTTTTCTTGGAGCCTTTGCGGTGTCCTATTCCGTTGAGAGGAATTGATGCTACACCTTTGGCCAAGAATAAGCCTCAGTACTGGGCCCAGCTGACCATGTGCATGGCTCCTGCACATCAGGAAGTTATTCGCTTTCTGGTACTGCATAATCTGCATGATGTGGTCGTGTTGGGGTTGCCATGGCTACAAACCCATAATCCAGTATTAGATTGGAACTCTATGTCGGTAACCAGCTGGGGTTGTCAGGGAGTACATGGTGATGTTCCATTTTTGTCTATTTCGTCATCCACCCCTTCTGAGGTCCCAGAGTTCTTGTCTGATTACCGGGATGTATTTGATGAGCCCAAGTCCGATGCCCTACCTCCGCATAGGGATTGTGATTGTGCTATCAATTTGATTCCTGGTAGTAAATTCCCTAAGGGTCGTTTATTTAATTTGTCCGTGCCTGAACACACCGCTATGCGCAGTTATGTGAAAGAATCCCTGGAGAAGGGACATATTCGCCCATCGTCATCACCATTGGGAGCAGGGTTCTTTTTTGTAGCCAAAAAGGATGGTTCGCTAAGACCGTGTATTGATTACCGCCTTCTTAATAAGATCACTGTTAAGTTTCAGTATCCCTTGCCATTGATATCTGACTTGTTTGCTCGGATTAAGGGGGCTAGTTGGTTTACTAAGATTGATCTTCGTGGTGCGTATAATCTGGTGAGAATCAGGCAGGGAGATGAATGGAAAACGGCATTTAATACGCCCGAGGGTCATTTTGAGTATCTGGTGATGCCGTTCGGACTTGCCAATGCTCCATCTGTTTTTCAGTCTTTTATGCATGACATTTTCCGTGAGTATCTGGGTAAATTCCTGATTGTTTACTTGGATGACATTTTGATCTTCTCTGATGATTGGGAGTCTCATGTGAAGCAAGTCAGAATGGTTTTCCAGGTACTGCGTGCTAATTCCTTGTTCGTGAAGGGATCAAAGTGTCTCTTCGGTGTGCAGAAAGTTTCATTTTTGGGGTTCATCTTTTCCCCTTCTACTATCGAGATGGATCCGGTTAAGGTCCAAGCCATCCAGGATTGGACTCAGCCTACATCTCTGAAAAGTCTGCAGAAATTCCTGGGCTTTGCTAATTTTTATCGTCGCTTCATCTGTAATTTTTCTAGCATTGCCAGACCATTGACCGATTTGACCAAGAAGGGTGCTGATTTGGTTAATTGGTCTTCTGCTGCCGTGGAAGCTTTTCAGGAGTTGAAGCGTCATTTTTGCTGTGCCCCTGTGTTGTGTCAACCAGATGTTTCTCTTCCGTTCCAGGTCGAGGTTGATGCTTCTGAGATTGGAGCAGGGGCGGTTTTGTCACAGAGAGGTTCTGGTTGCTCAGTGTTGAAACCATGTGCTTTCTTTTCCAGGAAATTTTCTGCTGCTGAGCGTAATTATGATGTGGGCAACCGAGAGTTGCTGGCCATGAAGTGGGCATTCGAGGAGTGGCGTCATTGGCTTGAGGGAGCTAAGCATCGCGTGGTGGTATTGACTGATCATAAGAATCTTACTTATCTCGAGTCTGCCAAGCGCTTGAATCCTAGACAGGCCCGTTGGTCGTTATTTTTTGCTCGTTTTGATTTTGTGATTTCGTACCTTCCGGGCTCTAAAAATGTGAAGGCGGATGCTCTGTCTAGGAGTTTTGTGCCCGACTCTCCGGGGTTATCTGAGCCGGCGAGTATCCTCAAGGAAGGAGTCATTGTGTCTGCCATCTCTCCTGATTTGCGGAGAGTGTTGCAGAAATTTCAGGCTAATAAACCTGATCGTTGTCCGGCCGAGAAACTGTTCGTCCCTGATAGGTGGACTAGTAAAGTTATCTCTGAACTTCATTGTTCGGTGCTGGCTGGTCATCCAGGAATCTTTGGTACCAGAGAGTTAGTGGCTAGATCCTTCTGGTGGCCATCTCTGTCACGGGATGTGCGTGCTTTTGTGCAGTCCTGTGGGATTTGTGCTAGGGCTAAGCCCTGCTGTTCACGTGCCAGTGGGTTGCTTTTGCCCTTGCCGGTCCCGAAGAGGCCTTGGACACATATTTCGATGGATTTCATTTCTGACCTTCCCGTTTCTCAAAAGATGTCGGTCATTTGGGTGGTCTGTGATCGCTTTTCTAAAATGGTCCATCTGGTGCCCCTGGTTAAATTGCCTTCCTCCTCTGATTTGGTGCCTTTGTTCTTCCAGCATGTGGTTCGTTTGCATGGCATTCCTGAGAATATTGTTTCTGACAGAGGTTCCCAGTTTGTCTCGAGGTTCTGGCGAGCCTTTTGTGGTAGGATGGGCATTGACCTATCTTTTTCCTCGGCCTTCCATCCTCAGACTAATGGCCAGACCGAACGAACCAATCAGACCTTGGAAACATATCTGAGATGTTTTGTTTCTGCTGACCAGGATGATTGGGTGTCATTTTTGCCGTTGGCTGAGTTCGCCCTTAATAATCGGGCCAGCTCGGCTACCTTGGTCTCTCCATTTTTCTGCAATTCTGGGTTCCATCCTCGTTTCTCTTCAGGACAGGTTGAGTCTTCGGACTGTCCTGGTGTGGATTCTGTGGTGGACAGGTTGCAGCAGATCTGGACTCAGGTAGTGGACAATTTGACCTTGTCCCAGGAGAAGGCTCAGCTTTTCGCTAATCGTAGACGCCGTGTGGGTCCCCGACTTCGTGTTGGGGATCTGGTTTGGTTATCTTCTCGTCATATTCCTATGAAGGTTTCCTCTCCTAAATTTAAACCTCATTTTATTGGTCCGTATAGGATTTCTGAGATTCTCAATCCGGTGTCTTTTCGTCTGACCCTCTCAGACTCCTTTTCCATACATAATGTATTCCATAGGTCGTTGTTGAGAAGATACGTGGCACCTATGGTTCCATCTGTGGAGCCTCCTGCCCCTGTTTTGGTGGAGGGGGAATTGGAGTATATTGTGGAGAAAATTTTGGATTCTCGTGTCTCTAGACGGAAACTCCAGTATCTGGTCAAATGGAAGGGTTATGCTCAGGAGGATAATTCCTGGGTTTTTGCCTCTGATGTCCATGCCCCAGATCTTGTTCGTGCCTTTCATGTGGCTCATCCTGGTCGGCCTGGGGGTTCTGGTGAGGGTTCGGTGACCCCTCCTCAAGGGGGGGTACTGTTGTGAATTCTGTGGCTGAATTCACTCCTGTGGTCACAAGTGGTATTGCAGCCTCTGGGCTTCCTCCCTCAGGTGTTTTGGTGAGCTCGTTGGCTGCCTTGCTATTTAACTCCACCTGAGTCTGTCTTCCTTGCTCCTTGTCAATGTTCCAGTGTTGGATCTGAGCTACTGCATCTTTCCTGTGGCCTGCTGCTCTGCTAGATAAGTGTTACTTTGTTTTTGTTTCCGTTTTTTCTGTTCAGCTGTGCTATTCTCTTTTGCTGGAAGCTCTGAGACGCAAAGGGTGCACCGCCGTGCCGTTAGTTCGGCACGGTGGGTCTTTTTGCCCCCCTTTGCGTGGTTCTGCTTTAGGGTTTTTTGTAGACTGCATAGTTCTCTTTGCTATCCTCGCTCTGTCTAGAATATCGGGCCTCACTTTGCTGAATCTATTTCATTCCTACGTTTTGTCTTTTCATCTTGCTAACAGTCATTATATGTGGGGGGCTGCCTATTCCTTTGGGGTATTTCTCTGAGGCAAGTCAGGCTTGTATTTCTATCTTCAGGCTAGTCAGCTCCTCAGGCAGTGCCGAGTTGCATAGGTAGTGTTAGGCGCAATCCACTGCTGCTTTTAGTTGTGTGAGGATAGGTTCAGGTATTGCAGTCTGCAGAGATTCCACGTCTCAGAGCTTGTTCTATTGTTTTTGGGTTATTGCCATATCACTGTATGTGCGCTGATTACTGCACACTGTGTTGCCTGATAGCACAGCATAACACTCAACCTGTCCTGAAGAGAAACGAGGATGGAAACCAGAATTGCAGAAAAACGGCGAAACCAAAGTAGCCGAGCTGGCCCGATTATTAAGGGCGAACTCAGCCAAAGGCAAAAAGGACACCCAATCATCCTGATCGGCAGAAACAAAACATCTCAAATATGTTTCCAAGGTCTGATTGGTTCGTTCAGTCTGGCCATTTGTCTGAGGATGGAAAGCCGAGGAAAAAGACAAATCAATGCCCATCCTAGCACAAAAGGCTCGCCAAAACCTCGAAACAAACTGGGAACCTCTGTCAGAAACGATGTTCTCCGGAATGCCATGTAAACGAACCACATGCTGGAAGAACAATGGCACCAAATCAGAGGAGGAAGGCAATTTAGACAAGGGTACCAAATGGACCATCTTAGAGAAGCGATCACAAACAACCCAAATGACCGACATTTTTTGAGAGACGGGGAGATCCGAAATAAAATCCATAGAGATACAGTGGAGCAAAAAAGTATTTAGTCAGTCAGCAATAGTACAAGTTCCACCACTTAAAAAGATGAGAGGCGTCTGTAATTTACATCATAGGTAGACCTCAACTATGGGAGACAAACTGAGAAAAAAAAATCCAGAAAATCACATTGTCTGTTTTTTTATCATTTTATTTGCATATTATGGTGGAAAATAAGTATTTGGTCAGAAACAAAATTTCATCTCAATACTTTGTAATATATCCTTTGTTGGCAATGACAGAGGTCAAACGTTTTCTGTAAGTCTTCACAAGGTTGCCACACACTGTTGTTGGTATGTTGGCCCATTCCTCCATGCAGATCTCCTCTAGAGCTGTGATGTTTTTGGCTTTTTGCTTGGCAACACGGACTTTCAACTCCCTCCAAAGGTTTTCTATAGGGTTGAGATCTGGAGACTGGCTAGGCCACTCCAGGACCTTGAAATGCTTCTTACGAAGCCACTCCTTCGTTGCCCTGGCGGTGTGCTTTGGATCATTGTCATGTTGAAAGACCCAGCCACGTTTCATCTTCAATGCCCTTGCTGATGGAAGGAGGTTTGCACTCAAAATCTCACGATACATGGCCCCATTCATTCTTTCATGTACCCGGATCAGTCGTCCTGGCCCCTTTGCAGAGAAACAGCCCCAAAGCATGATGTTTCCACCACCATGCTTTACAGTAGGTATGGTGTTTGATGGATGCAACTCAGTATTCTTTTTCCTCCAAACATGACAAGTTGTGTTTCTACCAAACAGTTCCAGTTTGGTTTCATCAGACCATAGGACATTCTCCCAAAACTCCTCTGGATCATCCAAATGCTCTCTAGCAAACTTCAGACGGGCCCGGACATGTACTGGCTTAAGCAGTGGGACACGTCTGGCACTGCAGGATCTGAGTCCATTGTGGCGTAGTGTGTTACTTATGGTAGGCCTTGTTACATTGGTCCCAGCTCTCTGCAGTTCATTCACTAGGTCCCCCCGCGTGGTTCTGGGATTTTTGCTCACCGTTCTTGTGATCATTCTGACCCCACGGGGTGGGATTTTGCGTGGAGCCCCAGATCGAGGGAGATTATCAGTGGTCTTGTATGTCTTCCATTTTCTAATTATTGCTCCCACTGTTGATTTCTTCACTCCAAGCTGGTTGGCTATTCCAGATTCAGTCTTCCCAGCCTGGTGCAGGGCTACAATTTTGTTTCTGGTGTCCTTTGACAGCTCTTTGGTCTTCACCATAGTGGAGTTTGGAGTCAGACTGTTTGAGGGTGTGCACAGGTGTCTTTTTATACTGATAACAAGTTTAAACAGGTGCCATTACTACAGGTAATGAGTGGAGGAAAGAGGAGACTCTTAAAGAAGAAGTTACAGGTCTGTGAAAGCCAGAAATCTTGATTGTTTGTTTCTGACCAAATACTTATTTTCCACCATAATATGCAAATAAAATGATAAAAAAAACAGACCATGTGATTTTCTGGATTTTTTTTTCTCAGTTTGTCTCCCATAGTTGAGGTCTACCTATGATGTAAATTACAGACGCCTCTCATCTTTTTAAGTGGTGGAATTTGCACTATTGCTGACTGACTAAATACTTTTTTGCCCCACTGTATATGTCCAAGGCCTCTTCGGGACTGGCAAGGGCAAAAGCAACCCACTGGCACGAGAACAGCAGGGCTTAGCCCGAGCACAAATCCCACAGGACTGCACAAACGAACGCACATCCCGTGACAGAGACGGCCACCAAAAGGATCTAGCCACCAAATCTCTGGTACCAAAGATTCCAGGATGACCAGCCAACACCGAACAATGAACCTCAGAGATAACTCTACTCGTCCATTTATCAGGGACAAACAGTTTGTCCGCTGGGCAACGGTCAGGTCTATTAGCCTGAAATTTTTGCAGCACCCGCCGCAAATCAGGGGAGATGGCAGACACAATTACTCCCTCTTTGAGAATACCCGCCGGCTCAGACAAACCCAGAGAGTCGGGCACAAAACTCCTAGACAGGGCATCCGCCTTCACATTTTTAGAGCCCGGAAGGTACGAAACCACAAAGTCAAAACGGGAGAAAAACAGCGACCAACGAGCCTGTCTAGGATTCAACCGTTTGGCAGACTCGAGATAAGTCAAGTTCTTGTGATCAGTCAAGACCACCACGCGATGCTTAGCTCCCTCAAGCCAATGACGCCACTCCTCGAATGCCCACTTCATGGCCAACAACTCTCGATTGCCAACATCATAATTACGCTCAGCAGGCAAAAACTTCCTGGAAAAGAAGGCGCATGGTTTCATCACCGAGCCATCAGAACTTCTTTGCGACAAAACAGCCCCTGCTCCAATCTCAGAAGCATCAACCTCGACCTGGAACGGGAGCGAAACATCTGGTTGGCACAACACAGGGGCAGAAGAAAAACGACGCTTCAACTCTTGAAAAGCTTCCACAGCAGCAGAAGACCAATTGACCACATCAGCACCCTTCTTGGTTAAATCAGTCAACGGTTTAGCAATACTAGAAAAATTATTGATGAAGCGACGATAAAATTTAGCAAAGCCCAGGAACTTTTGCAGACTCTTCAGAGATGTCAGCTGAGTCCAATCATAAATGGCCTGAACTTTAACAGGGTCCATCTCGATAGTAGAAGGGGAAAAAATGAAACCCAAAAATGAAACCTTCTGAACACCAAAGAGACACTTTGACCCCTTCACAAACAAAGAATTCGCACGCAGGACCTGGAACACCATTCTGACCTGCTTCACGTGAGACTCCCAATCATCCGAGAAGACCAAAATATCATCCAAGTATACAATCAGGAATTTATCCAGGTACTCTCGGAAGATGTCATGCATAAAGGACTGAAACACTTATGGAGCATTAGAAAGCCCGAATGGCATAACCAGGTACTCAAAATGGCCCTCGGGCGTATTAAATGCTGTTTTCCATTCATTGCCCTGTTTAATACGCACAAGATTATATGCACCACGAAGATCTATCTTGGTGAACCAACTAGCCCCCTTAATCCGAGCAAACAAATCAGACAGCAGCGGCAAGGGGTACTGAAATTTGACCGTGATTTTATTTAGAAGGCGACAATCAATACAAGGTCTCAGCGAACCATCCTTCTTGGCCACAAAAAAGAACCCTGCTCCCAATGGCGACGACGGGCGAATATGACCCTTCTCCAAGGATTCCTTTACGTAACTCCGCATAGCGGCATGCTCAGGCACAGACAAATTAAACAGTTGACCTTTAGGAAACTTACTACCAGGAATCAAATCGATAGCACAATCACAATCCCTATGCGGAGGTAGGGCACTGGACTTGGGCTCATCAAATACATCCCGGTAATCCGACAAGAACTCTGGGACCTCAGAAGGGGTAAATGATGAAATAGACAGAAATGGAACATCACCATGTACCCCCTGACAACCCCAGCTGGACACAGACATTGATTTCCAATCCAATACTGGGTTATGGACTTGTAGCCATGGCAACCCCAACACGACCACATCATGCAGATTATGCAACACCAAAAAGCGAATATCCTCCTGATGCGCAGGAGCCATGCACATGGTCAGCTGGGTCCAGTACTGAGGCTTATTCTTGGACAAAGGCATAGCATCAATTCCCCTCAATGGAATAGGATACTGCAAGGGCTCCAAGAAAAACCCACAGCGCCTAGCATACTCCAAGTCCATCAAATTCAGGGCAGCGCCTGAATCCACAAATGCCATGACAGAATAGGATGACAAAGAGCAGATCAAAGTAACGGACAAAAGAAATTTCGACTGTACCGTACCAATGGTGGCAGACCTAGCGAACCGCTTAGTGCGCTTAGGACAATCGGAGATATCATGTGTGGAATCACCACAGTAAAAACACAGCCCATTGAGACGTCTGTGTTCTTGCCGTTCAACTCTGGTCAAAGTCCTATCGCACTGCATAGGCTCAGGTCCATGCTCAGATAATACCGCCAAATGGTGCCCAGTTTTACGCTCACGCAAGCGTCGACCGATCTGAATGGCTAAAGACATAGACTCATTCAGACCAGCAGGCATAGGAAATCCCACCATGACATCCTTAAGGGCTTCAGAGAGACCTTTTCTGAAAATTGCTGCCAGCGCACATTCATTCCATTGAGTGAGCACAGACCACTTCCTAAACTTCTGATAATATATCTCTACCTCATCCTGACCCTGACACAGAGCCAGCAAATTTTTCTCTGCCTGATCCACTGAATTAGGTTCATCATACAGCAATCCGAGCGCCAGAAAAAACGCATCAATATTACATAATGCAGGATCTCCTGGCGCAAGGGAAAATGCCCAGTCTTGAGGGTCGCCACGTAATAAAGAAATAATGATCTTAACTTGTTGAACTGGGTCACCAGAGGAGCGGGGTTTCAAAGCCAGAAACAGTTTACAATTATTCTTAAAGCTCAGAAACTTAGCTCTATCTCCAGAAAACAAATCAGGAATAGGAATTCTTGGTTCTAACATAGAATTCTGAACCACAAAGTCTTGAATATTTTGTACTCTTGCAGTGAGATGATCCACACAAGAAGACAGATCTTTAATGTCCATCACTACACCTGTGTCCTGAACCACCCAAATGTCTAGGGGAAAAGAAAGACAAAACACAGTACAGAGAAAAAAAAATGGTCTCAGAACTTCTCTTTTCCCTCTATTGAGAATCATTAGTACTTTGGGCCTCCAGTAACATAGTAACATAGTAACATAGTTAGTAAGGCCGAAAAAAGACATTTGTCCATCCAGTTCAGCCTATATTCCATCATAATAAATACCCAGATCTACGTCCTTCTACAGAACCTAATAATTGTATGATACAATATTGTTCTGCTCCAGGAAGACATCCAGGCCTCTCTTGAACCCCTCGACTGAGTTCGCCATCACCACCTCCTCAGGCAAGCAATTCCAGATTCTCACTGCCCTAACAGTAAAGAATCCTCTTCTATGTTGGTGGAAAAACCTTCTCTCCTCCAGACGCAAAGAATGCCCCCTTGTGCCCGTCACCTTCCTTGGTATAAACAGATCCTCAGCGAGATATTTGTATTGTCCCCTTATATACTTATACATGGTTATTAGATCGCCCCTCAGTCGTCTTTTTTCTAGACTAAATAATCCTAATTTCGCTAATCTATCTGGGTATTGTAGTTCTCCCATCCCCTTCATTAATTTTGTTGCCCTCCTTTGTACTCTCTCTAGTTCCATTATATCCTTCCTGAGCACCGGTGCCCAAAACTGGACACAGTACTCCATGTGCGGTCTAACTAGGGATTTGTACAGAGGCAGTATAATGCTCTCATCATGTGTATCCAGACCTCTTTTAATGCACCCCATGATCCTGTTTGCCTTGGCAGCTGCTGCCTGGCACTGGCTGCTCCAGGTAAGTTTATCATTAACTAGGATCCCCAAGTCCTTCTCCCTGTCAGATTTACCCAGTGGTTTCCCGTTCAGTGTGTAATGGTGATATTGATTCCCTCTTCCCATGTGTATAACCTTACATTTATCATTGTTAAACCTCATCTGCCACCTTTCAGCCCAAGTTTCCAACTTATCCAGATCCATCTGTAGCAGAATACTATCTTCTCTTGTATTAACTGCTTTACATAGTTTTGTATCATCAGCAAATATCGATATTTTACTGTGTAAACCTTCTACCAGATCATTAATGAATATGTTGAAGAGAACAGGTCCCAATACTGACCCCTGCGGTACCCCACTGGTCACAGCGACCCAGTTAGAGACTATACCATTTATAACCACCCTCTGCTTTCTATCACTAAGCCAGTTACTAACCCATTTACACACATTTTCCCCCAGACCAAGCATTCTCATTTTGTGTACCAACCTCTTGTGCGGCACGGTATCAAACGCTTTGGAAAAATCGAGATATACCACGTCCAATGACTCACCGTGGTCCAGTCTATAGCTTACCTCTTCATAAAAACTGATTAGATTGGTTTGACAGGAGCGATTTCTCATAAACCCATGCTGATATGGAGTTAAACAGTTATTCTCATTGAGATAATCCAGAATAACATCCCTCAGAAACCCTTCAAATATTTTACCAACAATAGAGGTTAGACTTACTGGCCTATAATTTCCAGGTTCACTTTTAGAGCCCTTTTTGAATATTGGCACCACATTTGCTATGCGCCAGTCCTGCGGAACAGACCCTGTCGCTATAGAGTCACTAAAAATAAGAAATAATGGTTTATCTATTACATTACTTAGTTCTCTTAGTACTCGTGGGTGTATGCCATCCGGACCCGGAGATTTATCTATTTTAATCTTATTTAGCCGGTTTCGCACCTCTTCTTGGGTTAGATTGGTGACCCTTAATATAGGGTTTTCATTGTTTCTTGGGATTTCACCTAGCATTTCATTTTCCACCGTGAATACCGTGGAGAAGAAGGTGTTTAATATGTTAGCTTTTTCCTCGTCATCTACAACCATTCTTTCCTCACTATTTTTTAAGGGGCCTACATTTTCAGTTTTTATTTTTTTACTATTGATATAGTTGAAGAACAGTTTGGGATTAGTTTTACTCTCCTTAGCAATGTGCTTCTCTGTTTCCTTTTTGGCAGCTTTAATTAGTTTTTTAGATAAAGTATTTTTCTCCCAGTACTGTTATGAACAAGTGATTCAGAACCACAATGGACCTAGTGGTTAAGAGCACACAAAGTGACCTGATAGTTACTAACATAGGACGAGCTCTGAGACGTGGGAACTCTGCTGACCGCAATCCCTAATCCTATCATACCACACTAGAGGTAGCCGTGGATTGCTCCTAACGCTCCCTATGCAACTCGGCACAGCCTGAGAAACTAGCTAGCCCTGAAGATAGAAAAATAAGCCTACCTTGCCTCAGAGAAATTCCTCAAAGGAAAAGGCAGCCCCCCACATATAATGACTGTGAGTTAAGATGAAAATACAAACACAGAGATGAAATAGATTTTAGCAAAGTGAAGCCCGACTTACTAAATAGACCGAGGATAGGAAAGATAGCTTTGCGGTCAACACAAAAACCTACAAACAACCACGCAGAGGGGGCAAAAAGACCCTCCACACCGACTAACGGTACGGAGGTGCTCCCTCTGCGTCTCAGAGCTTCCAGCAAGCAAGAAAAACCAATATAGCAAGCTGGACAGAAAATATAGCAAACAAAAGTAACACAAGCAAAACTTAGCTTATGCAGGGCAGACAGGCCACAAGAACGATCCAGGAGATAGCAAGACCAATACTGGAACATTGACTGGAGGCCAGGAACAAAGAACTAGGTGGAGTTAAATAGAGCAGCACCTAATGACTTAACCTCATCACCTGAGGAAGGAAACTCAGAAGCCGCAGCCCCACTCACATCCACCAGAGGAAGCTCATAGACAGAACCAGCCGAAGTACCACTCATGACCACAGGAGGGAGCTTGACCACAGAATTCACAACAGGCACCGCCATGATGGCACCGTGGGTGATGCAGCTGTCCGGCTCCTGCCTGTTCGGTCACATGCGCTGCTAATTGTGATGATTAGTGGGGTATTTAAGGAAGACAGCGGGGACATTATTATCACTCTGCCCCCCCCCCCCTCGAGGAAGCTGCAGTGAAACAAGCGTAGGGGCGCGTGTTTATCCCCATGGATGCTGATATGGGTACGAATTAATGGGCGGTCCCATGTTGTCCTCATTAATTAGGCTGCAATAGCCATATGGTCACTGACCAGTGATAATAATCTTTATGATGATATTTTAGCTTACTAATGGATGGAACTTAGTGCATGGGCTTTTTGGTCCTGTGAGATAATTTTCTTCCCATGTCTTTGTTCCTGGGGTAACCCTTTGTTTCTTGGTGCACCCTTAACTGTAGTCAATTGCTCTGTTTCTAAATGATTACTCTGTGATTTATATTTTTTATGTGTCATAATTGATTTTGAAATAAATACGTATTTTTTATAATACTTTTTTCTTGTGGTTATATGCTTCATTTTTTGGTGTTTTCACCAAAAACATTTTGGTCAAATCCTGCTGACCCCATAACTTAAAACCAAACGCCGAAGCCGACATAATCAGACGACTAGCCTTCCGCTGCCCCATGAACTGCAAAAGCAACACACCTATCTGATCATCAACAGTCAAACGATCCATACTCGTTGACAAACATCCCTCCCATAAATGCCACACCGACTGGTAGACCGCCCAGGTGCTAGGAGCCAAAGAGGACCTAATTAGAGACTCTGCGGCCCAGAGACCACACTCCAAAGCTCCGCCTGGCACTCAACCCCTTGTCTTCCGCCTCTGGAGCCAATAACCGACAACGTTCCCCCTGTAAACGAAAAAGTGAATCAGCAATGGAATTCTGCACCCCCAGCACATGAGACGCTGTAACATATGAATTTGTCAAAAAACAAATCAGGACCAACTGCTGAAGTACCCAAATCACTGGAGACAATGACAAAGTGATATTATTAATTGCACACACCACCCTCATGTTGTCACAATTAAATTGTTCCCTCCTGACCTGGAACTCATGCCTCAATAAATGAACAGCCACTAAAATGGAACAAATTCTAACAATGCAACATTTTTCACCAAGCCTGATGCAACCCAATCCTCTGGCCATTTTGATGCGCACCACTGCCCCTTAAAGTATGGTCCAAAACCGATCCCACCTGCCGCATCTGTAAACAAAATCAAGGTACCATTATCAACCGCCTCCTCCATGAGCAACAAACGGCTGTTATATTGCTCCAAAAATTTACCCCAAGCCACCAAATCTGCCAAACAAAGTGGTGAGGAGCTTGAACTCCCGCAGTAGCACTGACCAACCATCGAGAAACAACTCTCCCCATTAGGATAATCTGGCAAGCAAAATTAAGTTTTCCGAGCTGCGACTGAAGTTCCCGCAGCTACAATTTCTTTAAATACTGCACCCTAGCCACATGCTCCCTCAGTGCTACCACCTTTTCCTCCGTTATCTGAATTCCCAATTAATAGTATAACTTACGATCCCCAAAAAACAAAGGCATATACTTGGACCTTCCGTTTTTCCGGGGGCTAATGGCACCCTGAAGCGGTCTGCCACCCACTCCACCACCCTTATAATGGTTTCACAGCAAACCGAATCACCAGGACCCATACATAAAAAAATTGCCCAAATAACGTATAAGAGAATCAAAATTTTACACATCACGGACAACCTATTCCAAGAAAGAACTAAAAGCCTTAAAGAAAGCACAAGATAGAGAACAGCCCATTGGCAAACAACTATCAACAAAAAATTCCCCCTTCCAATAACAGCCCAACAATCTAACACTCTTCGGATGTACTGGTAACAACCAAAATGCCGATTCAATATCTGTCTTTGCCAAAAGTGCCCCCTGTCCACAACTCCTAACCCAACATGCCGCTTCGTGCAAAGCTCCAGATCAATCCCATCATTCACGAATACCCTGAGGATAAGACAGATGATGAATGAGCCGAAACTTATTTGGCTCCTTCTTAGGCACAACTCCCAGGGAGAAAGCCTCAAACGTAGGGTCACTAAATGGTCCTGACATACGAACCAAGGCGATTTCCTTACCCAACTTCTCCGAAAATACCTCCCCATATTGCTCAGCCGACCGAAGATTTTTAAGGCCCCTGGGATATTAAATGGCGGAGCAGGAATTATAAACCATCAACAAAACCTGACAACAACAATTCCGCCTTGCCTCTGTAAGGCTATCTATTTAGATAGAGATTGTCACCTACCAGCCTCACTGGCATCTCCCACTTGGGTATTATTGCTCCCTGCATTTTACTTGTTTTTCTTAAAACATCTGGAGGCATCGTATGAGGAACTACTGCAATGCTAGCAGAGGTGCTTGAATTTACAGTTGTCTCCAAACTTATACTGGCTTTCATTAAACTGCCAGCATAAGCCTGGTTTTTGCACACCCGATTGACCTGATTGTCTTGCAGTCCCTTGAGTACTGGACTGACTATTGTATTGGCCGCCACCCCCGACCCTCTCGGGAAAGGAATGACCGAACCTAGTGGGAGACATAACCCATAACCAAAGGCCTATGTCTTTCTGATCCCACCAAATTGCAATACGATCCGTTTTCCTCTGATGTATCTGCTCATCATATCAGAGCCATGTTTGTCCCCCATAAATCCTATTGACCTCACCAATGGAGTCCATACACCAGAATGGAGGAGAGCAGTTCTCTGTTGCCTTTCACCTATAACACTTGCCAAAATGGCGAAATCTTGAAGGATCAGGAGCCACCTACACTTCTCTTTATCCTCCTTCTTACTATCATCCTTCTTACTTTTATCCAGATTAAATTTCTCTAGTGGAAGCAGGGAAAAAATCTAGACATATTCATCATTCCAGATTTTTCCCCTAGCTTACTTTGTAAGATGATCCCAAAGGGACCCTCAAAACACACGTACACCATGTGCCCTGATATCCAAATGGATCCTACACTCCTTCTCTTCTTCCATCTTTCCTGACACAGAAACAAGATCAGAAAACCTACCTGGCACCTCTGACGCCCTACCCACCTAACCATACCCACTAAACTGCAGACCAACCCACACCACTAAATGCCCATGAGCTGCCCCTCCCCCTTCCAAACAGGTGAGCAAATCTCTTACATTTACCAGGATATCCCTAACCCTCTCACTAGCCAAATCTGACCGAACACCGACACCCTGACCTATGCCCACTGGCTCAACTACCTGACTCCCACCCAACCCAGGAGACATCAGAATCAGAGGAAACAGACAAGACATGGAGTAAAACTCACTGGGCTGCGAGGGAGCTGTGACCCCTCCAGACATAAATCCAGAATCACAATGTCTGTCCACTGGGCCGATCCATCCCACTGGACCCTCAGGGGCTGAGGTCTGAAGCCAGATGACCCAGTAGATGCCAATGCCATAGCCCTGGGAAGCCGAACCACGCTGGAAGGGCCAAGCTGGATACTCATCCTGAACCTGCAAGCTGTGTCTGCGCTGGGGACCCTGCAGCACACAGCCCACTGTCTGATCATCTCCTTAGTAGCACAGGTGGGTGGCCACCGAAGGTAATCCTCTGTGGGCAAGTGGACACACCACCAGGGAAAGGGACAGGGTTGATAACCCTTCAAGCAAGGATATACTGCCCACCAGCAAATTCTCAGGTCCAATCCCGCTGTCAATCACCGCCAAGGTGACGGGCAGCCCGACAAGAGCATTGCCGTGGCAACCCACTGTGACACCACTCCTCCTATGATGCCCAACATGCGTAGGCCCTGCTCCCAACACAGGCTGAGATAGAGGCCTGTTAACCTCCACTGAACCCATCCTGAAAGTTTGATTCCTCCCACACCGGGGTCTGCTGGCACGATTTTTACCCGGTGCCCAGCCTGAAGGGTCCACGGAGGGGCTCCTGCACCTGCGTTGGGTCTGGGGAGCTGCGTACGGCAATAGCCAGATCTGAGGCCTCACCCAACGGGAACGCCACTTGCGTGGGCATCCTCCGCCACCGTCCCTGCTCCCCCACCGATGATGCCAGCCTCTTGTCTCTCCACCCAGGAGGCTGCGACTGTGCCGGAACCCTGAGGCTCTGCAGGACCTGTTCCACAGCCGACATGGTAAGTCTTGGTATGGAGTGACAATCTTGACCCTTGTGAGTAGGAACTGAGGGGGCCCCTCCCATGAACTGGTCAGATAAATGATCCCTACACAGTACCACTCCACTAACTGATACCCCCACTCCCTCCGACACATTGCCCTGCCGGCCTCCGCCCATGCCATGGAGTGGTGGTCGGCTCTGCTCCAGCCTTTAAATAGCACATTCTCTTGTTATTTTGGCTATTTATAGAGCCCTCTATCTACTTCATATTATCTTTTCTGGTTAGATATATAATAAAATGATTGCTGATGAAATATGGGAAAGATTATGCTCTAATGGAGGAGGCTGATGGACTGCTAACACAGTAACTTGGCTTAATAAACATGGCAGCTCTTAATTCATTTTTGCCGTCCTGTTCTCATGCCAGTGATGAATGTATATGGTAATATAATGCAAATGGTCATATTGGACTGTTATTTACACAGTGCCATATAGTGGATTACAATGATTAGTATCATGATATTTATATTCAGTGATCATTTTTCCTTGGGATGCTACTGTACTGTATTGGTATGTTATGCTAAAACTTAAGATTTATATGTTTTAGATTTATATAAATTGTTTGTATGTTTCCTAGATATAAAGAGCTACATAGGCACATAGTTGTGGAAAGTATAGGTAATTACAAGGAAGCATTGCAATAGTAACATTAGCGTATTGGACAGCAGAGGTCACTACAGTATAAAAATAAGTCTTCTTGCAATTTCTCATTATTTATGACACAGCATTCTGCTAGAGAGCCTTCTGCTGCTGAACTGATTTGTAAGGATTAATAAAAGATTTCATTAGCATACCAGATAAGAACATCAGAGATGCCATTTGCCATATTTTTATTTTACACAGTAAAATATCTATCTATCTATCTATCTATCTATCTATCTATCTATCTATCTAACACTTCCTTGCTAAAAATCATTGTCATGATTAATAAACCACTGTCAGGTCAGTCATTCTTAAAATGATATTTACAAAGCAAGTCGAGCCAGTAGTAACAGCAGCACTTTGACTTTGGATGGTTCATTCACATAAGAGCTTAGCACCTTAGAGTATTTGCCAATGGCACTGCCAGCACTTTGGACACAGCCAGGGTCGGACTGGCCATGTGGCAATTCTACCAAATGCCAGAAGGGCCTGTCTGGTTGTGGGCTGCCTTGTCTGCTACGTTGTTAGCAGAATCGGTGTTCTCAAGACATCCATACTGTTAAGAGTTGTGACGGAACACAAAATCTCTGACTCCATCAGTGACCCCCATCAGGCCACAAGTATCATTAGAAATATTGGTCTTGTAGTAAATCTTGCTTTACTCCATCCAGGGTAATATTAGTAGTATATCCAAATCTGGTGTTCAGAGGCGGGGACAGCATGATCCTTTGTGATTTCAAATGCCAGGGCTGAATTTCAGCCCCAGTCCGTACCTGGACACAGCGTATGTTTTCTGCATCTAAAGCATTGTCATCTATTGAGCGCAGTTGAATCCGCATGTGTTCACTGAACCGTGCGGATTCACCGCGTCCAATAGATTGTATGGGTGAAATTTGTCTTGCGGAGACGTGCATGTCCATCTCTGCAGATGAGCAGCGGGTGTCTCTGGATGCATAGTGGGCATGGGATTTCTTTAAATCCCATCCACTATGCTGTAACATCTGGATGCTGTGGGTTGGATGCTGCACAAGTATGCAGGGTCCAACCCGCAGCATTTAGGCTACGTTCACATTTGCGCTGTGCGCCGCTGCGTCGGCGACGCAACGCACAACGCAAATAAAAACGCACCAAAACGCATGCAAAAACGCTGCGTTTTGCAACGCATGCGTCGTTTTTTGCCGAAATTTGGACGCAAGAAAAATGCAACTTGTTGCGTTTTCTTGGTCCGACGCTTGCGGCAAAAAAGACGCATGCGTCGCACAACGCAACAAACAAAAACGCATGCGTCCCCCATGTTAAATATAGGGGCGCATGACGCATGCGTCGCCCGACGCAAACTAGCATAACGCTAATGTGAACGTAGCCTTACTGATCTGTGTGCACATACCCTTAAAGGTCAAGGACAATATTTATCTGCAGTTTGTGTGTTCTCATGTTTGTGTGAGTTTACTCTGATTTCTCAGGTGGACAGAGAAAGCACAATACCCCTGTAGTATAGAGGTCCTTTGTGTAGTAACTGTTAAGTTGAAGTGTGTGGTGTGGGAAGACCAGCAGTAATTGTAAGCCAAGAAAGGGAATTCTTAGTATAGCAATACTTAATTTTTCTCATATGGTAGTCTTGGGTCCTTTTTGCAGCTGCACAATTTGCAAATATAGCAAATCTATCACTTGGCGATTTCCTCCCAAAGATCCTAAAACTTAATAATCAATTAATTGACTTGCCGTGAAATTGCTGTGTCTGAAATCACCAAATTAGATTGTGATCCTGTAGCACTACAGAAAAGGTTGGCACTATGATGAGCGAATATACTCGTTGCTCGAGATTTCCTGAGCACGCTCGGGGGGGGGGGTCTCCGAGTATTTGTAAGTGCTCAGAGATTTAGTTTTTGTTGACCCAGCTGCATGATTTACAGCTGCTAGCCAGCATAAGTACATGTGGGGGTTGCCTGGTTGTTAGGGAATCAAGCTGGCTAACAGATGTAAATCATTCAGCTGCGGCAATGAAAACTAAATCTCCGAGCACTAAAAATACTCGGAGCACCCCCGAGCGTGCTCGGGAAATCTCGAGTAACGAGTATACTCGCTCATCACTAGTTGGCACTATATGTTTGTTGATTCTATCTGTACTGTCGTAGCTGACCCTTGGATACTCTGTAGGCCTTTTCTTGTGATGTTTGCATGTTTTCCACAGCTTCTTTCAATTGGTTGATGTTCATTCCAGTATCATTCTTCATAGCATCCACCCAACAAGCGTTTGGAGTCTGTTGTTCCTTGTATCACTGACCATTCTGAGTATACTCTACTCTTCTAGTGAATTTGTGCTCATAGTGCAGCGCCCCAGGGTCCTGGTCGTTGCAGTAATATCATTCTTCTCTAGGGGGAGTGATGTTACGTTTGGAGGCAATGAAGAACGCTTTGTCAGGTAACACAATGCATGCAACATGTTCACACTCCAGACGAGAAGGGGGAGCTCTAAGCCTGTTTAAGGTGAACTCCCCTATAAGAACATCCTGATCTGGAGGGAAAAGGGTTCAGTTCCTGTCAGGAAGACAGAGGGAAAGAAGGCAGAGGAGCCCTGTGGCCTGAATTGCCACAGCTCCTAGGAAACAGACGGATAGAAAGCAGAACATATTGTAGCAAGCTTGAAGGAAAGCAAAGCAAAGGAGAGGATATCAGAGGGAGATCAGCCAGGAGCGGGCTGCCTCCTTCTGAGGTGCAGAAATCCGGTAGCCAGAATACCGAGGTAGTAAGGATCTCTACGCTTTACTTCAGAGACTGGCAGGACAGCTAATTGCAAGCTACCTGTCCGCATCTACACCCAGGGGGCACGGTGGCACCCCTCAGAGGCCGAGGCATGCTAGAGTCCCTACAAACAGCTTCAAGCCACCAGTCATACGGGTTTGTCCTATCCATCTGGGGGACAGAGAGAGAGAGAGAGAGACATAACATCTATAACATCTGTGAGGACATTATGAGAAGCTTAGCAGTAAGGGACTACAACACTGCAGTGCAAAGGAAGGCTACTGATTTCCACCTGGATAAGGGGACTCTGGACTTTCCTCCAAACCGGCCAGACTCTGCCTGCCCTGTGATCTGTGCTCTGGACTGTGGATGCTGAAGCCGTCAGTAAAAGGTAAATAGACTGCAACCTTGTGTCCTCGTTCTTTACTGCGCCTCACACCATTCACCATCTACACACTGGGAAGCCCTGGGGACATACTTCACCTGTGGGAAGGTATACCATCTAGCTGCCATAACATCACCCCAGCGGACCCCTTGAAGCAGCGTTTGTTATCCTGACTGAATACCACAGGTGGCATCACGAACACAAACTTTATCCCTTTAAAGACCTTTCCATTTTTCAACGGACGTCTCAGGGCCATGGACCGGGTCAGCCACCGTGACCTCCCTCTGTGATTTATAGAAGGACCCGGTACCGAGTACCCCTTGCCCATGGGGGCGCTCCAATGGCATATCCAAAATAAGTCAGTTTCTGTCAGGTAATCTTTCCTTCCAGTGATATCTCTAGGTTTATATAATCAAGAACATTTTTGTTGGCCTCCCCTCAGACATAATGAATTTTTGGAGGCCATGGGGCAGATATATGATGAACCAGATTGTGCAGCTTTAGCTAAGTCCAACCTCAGTGCTCTATACTAGGAAGACCTCATTGTAATGGATTATTGCTTCCAATTTTGGAGATGGTCCATGGATATGACCACTGTTTGTTTAGAACAATCAACAATTACCCAATGTCATTTGATTCCCTTTGCCAAGCTTCCCAATGCTCAGAACGTAATAGATCCATTTTGCATGGAGATGGAACGACTGCATGGTGTTTCTATGAGTATTGTCTCCGATTTAGTCTCTCAATATAGTTCCAGGTTTTGGAGAGCGTTCTGCAAGTGCCTTGGGGCAGAGCTGTCATTTTCATCTGTATACCACCCTCAGACTATTGGGCAGACTGAGCATACCAACCAGTGATTGGAGTCATATTTAAGGTGTTGTTAGCTTCCATAACCAGCGAGAATGGGTGAATTATCTGGTCACGGCTGATTTTGCTTTAAAAAAAAATAGGCACCATGAGGCTCTTGGTACATCCGCTTTCTTCTGTAATCTACGGTTCCATCCTAATTCTCCATGCTTTGAGGGTTGGTGTAGGACAGTCTCTGATACACTCCACCAGCTCAGGGAGATCTGGGGGGAGGCTTGGCAGCATCTTAGCAAAGCAGGGGAGAGCATGAATAGGCAGGCTAATAACCCTCGTCAACAAGGGCTCAAGCTCAGGGTTAGTGATAAGGTCCTTGGTCGACACCCAGACCGTAAGATTAAGATGTCTTCCTACAAGTTGGCACCCAGGTATATTTAACATGGTGTACGCAGGGACATGCGTTTGTATGATTTTGCATGCGACTGCGTATGCATGCTTCGTTTCTTGATGTGCAGCGGGGCATGGCTAGCGTAACATGTTGCATTTTTTGAGGCGTCAATTATGCGCAGTTATCCACATGCAGATGGAGTGCATCAAAACAACGCATTACTGTCTATGGGAAAGCATTGGTACGCAAGGACATGCGTACGCATGCGTTCGATACGTTTCACACTAATCATGTCCAGGAAACTATGTTACCACCTCCAAAATCGCTGATGTATAAAAGGGGGTCTGGAGACAGATAGTCCATTACTCTCAAGACACTGGAGCTGACCGCAACACTGGCTATGTAAGTATAGAACCTTTGATAATGTCTGTCTCTCTCACTGCAGTCTGTACTTTGTACTAATTTTTTTTCTGTTCCTTGTAGACTGGTCGAATCTCCTGTTGCTGCAGTTTGTCTCCTTGTGCAGCGGGGTCTCCTGACTATGTAAGTATAGACTTTTTGAAAATGTCTATGTTTCTTTAATGCTTTTTCTGTTGCTTGTAGACTGGTGGCATCTCCAGTTGCTGCGGTGTGTCTCCTTGTACTGCGGGGTTTCCTGGTGCTGCCGTCTGTCTCTGGCCTGTGCTGACTGCTGTGCTTTTGTACTACTGCCTGTAATGTAAGTATTGGTGTCCATGGATTTTGTTTTTGGCTACATAGTGTTTTGCTCATAACAAGTTTTTTCTTCTCTGTTCTTTTCTGCAGTGTTTCTCTTGCTGTCTGCTCTTCTAACATTAAAGAAAACAAAGAAGAACAGGCAGCCATATGGTCCCATAAAAAATAACACTTTATTAAGAAAACATTAAAATACACCAAACACAGAACAGGGGTACAGTAGGGGATGCAAATGCACCCAAATGGCAATGCAAAACAACAGACCACAACCGGATCCGAGGACCGTGCTGCTATATAATTATAAAGTAGCATGCCATCTCCCCACATGAAAGATAAAGCAATAACCAATCTAATAGATGTGGGGCAAGTGCCCTCATATGGGGAGTACACATACAGGGTTACATATCAGTTTAACGTATCCTTAACGGATAACATACCTCCAAATGCGCAGCACAGGTACAGGGAACGGCAGGCCTGACCCCGACGCGCGTTTCGGAGCGCGCAGCTCCTTCATCAGGGGGTAGCCATACATGATATGGCACAGATATAAATATACCACCGACAGGAAGCCGATCTGGTGTGTAGAAACGCCCCCATGTGCGCGGATAGGCGCCGGGCGGTGTGCGCCACCTCCAACATGGCCGCCGGCACCGGAAATACGTGGGGCCCCACGTGACCAGTGCCGGACGGCAGAGACAGGCGCGCACACCAGCCCGGACCCCAGCACACGCGCACATGAAGCAAGGGACCGCACCGCCATGTTGAAATGGGGATAATAAAAGGGCGGAAGTACGGACCGCAATGATATGTTAAACCGCACAAATACCCCACACAATATTGCCCTAGAGTGAAATCAGTGAGTAATCAACCAGTGTACTGGTAAACCAAACCATGATAACATGAAAAGGCATGAATATACAGAACATTAGTAATAACTGCAAGAGTATACATAACTACAAAACGGGCAAAAAAATAGTAAAACAGCCCAAGTAGCAGTCCCTCTTATTGGCACATAAAATACAGCAGTATGAACAATGTACAATAACAATTACACAACGTGCATATAGATATATACAAACATATACACTAAAAGGGGCAGGAGCCATAAATATCAACATACAGCGTATATATATGTACACACAGATACACATAGTAGACGTAGTACATAAACACTGTAAATTAGCATCCTGGATGATAACAGGCTCCAAATTTGAACACGCAGACAAGCACTGTCAGCAGCATCACATCAATATAGTTGCAGACCATCACCACTATATGAAAAGGATAAAAACAAAAAATTAAAATCAGAAACAAAATATAAATGAACAAGCATTTGCCATGGATGGTAAAGATGTAAAACGTACAAGCACATGTGGATCACAGAAATGGGGCAAAAGAAATATTTTCGTTTAACCCATCAGGGTAAACCGTACGCAGTGTCCAAATCCACCTTGATTCAAGTTGAGCAAGGCGTTTGGACAACTCACCGCCACGAATATTGATGTTGAGCAGATCTATGCCACGCACCCTCAACGACGCTGCGTCACAGGAGTGGAAGTCTCTGAAATGTCTAGGTAAAGTTTTTAAAGTGGTAACATCAAGGCATGTGGCTGCCGCCTGAATACCGAGCACATGTTCTCTAACTCTGACTTTTAGCTGCCTCGTGGTCAAACCCACATATATAAGACCACAAGGGCAGGTGGCATAATATATAACATATCTCGATGTACAAGTTATCCGTTTTTTGATGGTAAAAATCTTACTGCCGTCAGAGTTAGAGAACGATGAACAACGCTCAATATTAGGGCAGGCAACACACTTACCACAAGGAGTACAACCACTCCGTGCGGCAGCGCCGTCGAGGAACGTAGGCATAGACTGGCCAACATAATGGCAATGGGTGAGCTGATCCCTCAAGTTTCTAGCCCGCCGAAACGTCATAAGAGGATACTTCGGGAGAAATTTCTTGATTATAGGATCAGCCTGGAGAATCGGCCAAGCTCTACGCATTGCCAAACGCATATCAGCATGCCTAGAATGGTAAGATGTAATAAACCTAATCTGATTGCCACCGCCCCGTTTGCCTGAATTATCACCATATAGGAGGCCGTCACGATCCGAGTGTTTAGCCCGATGGTAGGCTTTTTTAAGAACACGCCTGCTGTATCCCCTCGCCAGGAAACGAGACCTGAGCTCACCCGCCCGAATAATGAAATCTTGTTCACTCGAGCAGATGCGCCTCAGACGCAAAAACTGACCCACAGGAATTGCTTTGATCATATGCGAAGGGTGACACGATGACGCATGCAGGAGGGTATTAGTGGCAGTTGGTTTACGGAACATATCCGTTTGTAGCCTACCCTCCGCATCCCTTTTAATCGTGACATCCAAGAAATCGATCCTCTCATAGTCCCACACCGGGGTGAGACGAATATTAAGGTCATTGTTGTTCAACTCAGTGACAAACCGCGCAAGGTCGACGGAGGTGCCCTGCCAGATAAAGAAGATATCGTCGATGTAACGTGTCCATAAAAGGACACGCTCAACCGACCCCTGTTCATCTGACAGGAAGAGGTCCCTCTCCCACATACCCAGGAAAAGACAGGCATAGGAGGGCGCAAAGGCCGCTCCCATGGCTGTCCCCTGGATCTGTAGGTAGAAGCACCCCTTAAAAACAAAAAAATTATGTGTGAGAGTGAACTCCAGTAGCTCCAGGATGAGATCCCTCAAAGATGGAGCAAGAGTAGAAGTGTTTAAAAAATAACGGACAGCACGAATGCCATCCTGATGCCGAATATTGGTATAGAGGGATTCAACATCAACTGAAGCCAACAGAGTATCACTCTCTAAACACAATCCGTCGACCCTGCGCAGCAAGTCACCAGTATCCTTGAGAAAAGAGGGCAAGGAGGACACAAATGGCTGAAGGTAAAAATCAATCCATCCGTTCACGCGCTCCAGAAAATTCCCCCTACCTGACACAATTGGCCGACCAGGTGGCACCAATGCATCCTTATGTATCTTCGGTAGGAGATACAGGGTAGAGATAGTAGGCTCCTTAACAGTAAGTGCCGAAGCCAGCTCACGGGTGACAACACCGCCGTCCAAAGCCCTCTTAATGATAGAATCCAATTTTGAAGCAAATGCTGAGAGGGGATTATACGTTAACTTCCTATAACAAGTAGTGTTGTTCAATTGTTTAAACGCCTCCCTCTCATACATTTGCTTAGGCCAGACGACGACGTTGCCACCCTTATCGGCCGGCTTCAGCACTATGTCGGGCAATTCCTGTATGTACCTTAACCGTACCCTTTCCTCCCTAGTAAGATTATCCCTCCCACCAAATCTAGGAATATTCTGGAACTCATTAGATACCACCCGGACGAAAAGGTCAATACTAGGGCAAGAAGAAAGCGGGGGGAACCTAGTGGAGCGCGGACGGATGGATCTTACCTCCTTCGTTATTGTGCTCATCAGCCAGTTCTTCATGTGTCCTTATCGCCTCTTGTTCCTCCTCTGTTGGAAACAATTTATGAAATTCATCATTGTAATAATACCTTTTGAACAACAATGACCTACCAAAGACATGAAGGTCTTTTATAGCAGAAAAAGTATCAAACCCCGGTGTGGGTGAGAAGGACAGACCCCTACCCAATAGCGCAAGGTCAGTTTCGGTGAAAATATGAGTACTTAAATTAATCACCTTATTGTCTCGTCCCCTGGCGACGGGATCAGCAGGAGGCCCTCTCCTATATGGATGATAGGCATGATCCCTCAACCTATGGGAATCTCCGTATGAGGCAAACGAGGTAGATGACATATCAGACTGTCCACTTGCTGAAGCGATAGAACTACTGGATGGAATTCTTTGGAGGTCTGCGTTGCTTCTTCTCCACAGGTATACACGGCCATTCTGATAGTCCTTAGTGTCACGACTAAACTTAGATATATGGTTGTCCTGTATTTTTTTGACCAATTGGTCCATAGATTTATCAAGGTCAGACTCAAATTGAGCCAGCCTTTCACCAGGGCATTCTTTCTTAATCTCAATTTGGGCCGCATCAATTGCTATATCAAGTTCCGCAATCTCTGTAGTATTGAGATTAATTAACAATTGTAATAGAGACATGGAACAAATATTACAAGCCTCCTCCCATCTACTGATAAATTGTTCGTCACTAACAACAAAAGTAGGAATAGCCCTTACACGTAAACCACGTGGAATCATGTTAGAAGCAACGTATTTCTCCAATAGTGACCGATTCCACCATAGCCGTGACCTTTTAAGAAGTTGGGTTTTCATCTGCGTACATAGCATATTTTTACTCATGGTAATTTTACCTTACTTTTCCATCATTTTGAGTCTATAATATGCTGGCCTCAATGTTATTATGCTCTTCTAACATGTCCTCCTCCAGTGAAGCCTCCCAGAGTGGACTTAACCCTGATTATGTAGCCACATTTGATATACTGATTGGCATGTATTGACTGGCAATACTATACATGGGGTAAATCCTGTATTTTCTTTATGGGTACCTGACAGTGTAGAGGAGAAGGAGCAGTCGAGTGGAAATGAAGCTTCCCAGGGTCATCGGACTCTGAGGAGGAAAGACGCGGTGTAAGTATTCTTTTCATCAGAGTTGAAACAGAATTTGTTTGCAGTTTTACTTAAAAACCTTTTTTTCTTTTTGATCTGTAGGTTCCACAACGGGAAGAAGCCATCTTGGAAATTGACAACGAACAACTGATCATCTTGTGCAAGAGCGAGTACCGTTGTGGGACACCCGTGACCATCAGCACTCCCACAATGTGGTGATTCGATGACTCTGGGAAGAAGTGGCAACATCGCTGATGGATGATTGGGACCGTGCCACGCGACGTGTCAGAAATTCTTTTGGTAAGTATTGCAATGTGTTCTGACGTGGTAGTGAACCTGTTAATGTATGTGCATTGTTTTCCAATTGATTTTTTCCTTTTTTTTACCCCTTCATAGTGAATACAATCAAAATCCTTTGGCGTTCCATGAAAGACTGCTTCAACAAGGACATCAGACAGGAGATTTGGATTCAAAGTGGTGCTGCTCGAAAGTTAAGAAAATATAAATAATACCGAAACCTCGGTTTTCTGCACTTGCTCAGTGAACGTAAGTATCAATTGTGTTGCGTGTTTTTTTTTAAATCTAATATTTTGCTTTTATTTTTCACACAGAACCTGATGCAGCACAGCACAAACTGGATCATCCTCTGTTGAAGCGGCCCCTCATTGACCAGCCAATGAACAGACGCAGTCCCAATCATCCACCAGCGATGGAGCAACCTGGCAGGCTTCACAGGCTGGGGAACAGGCAGCTGGTCCATCTGGTTTTTCCCTCTCCCAGCCCTCTTCCTCTGCTTTGGTTGGGTCTTCTCGTCAGCGGCAGAGGGCCTGGGAAAGGCCAGGCATGCCCGAGTTTATGAACTTAATTTCAGTCTTCCAGGATGGGATTAGGGTGCTTGGTGATAGACTGCAGAGTGGGTTCACCCATGTGAACACACTTTTACAGGTTGTCAACAAACGCCGTGATCGCCTGGAAACGGACCTTGAGAAACCGGCGAGACATTTCTTTTCAGCAATAGAGCGGAGCTTGTCGGTAAACCTTACACCTCAATTCCAGCTGAACGTCATGCAGGCCCACCAGGCTGCTTACAGCCACGCATTGCAGCAGCAGTCCCAGCACCAGTCGCAAAGCTACAATCCACAGTCCGGAGGATATTACCAGCAGTCAAAAATCTACTTCACAAATCCCACAGCACCGAACTATCCTTCACTACCACCGCCTCCAGTTCACAGATCCACCATGCTGCCGAATTCAGCAGCCCTGCAGCCAGCATTATCCATGACGCTGCCCATTCCAGCATCCCTGCAGCCAGCAGTATCCATGACGCTGCCCATTCCAGCACCTCTACAGACAGCAGTATCCAAGACGCTGCCCATTCCTGCACCCTTGCAGTCAGCAGCATCCATGACACTGCCCATTCTGGCACCCCAGCAGCCATCAATATTCCCGATTTTGCGTATTCCATCACCCCTGCAGCCAGCAGTATCCACGACACTGCCCATCCCAGCACCACGCCAGAACACTAATACAAAGGCCACCACTCCAAGTCGGCCAAGAAAACAAAGAACCAGGATAAAGACCCGGAGCTACAAAAACTGCTAAGATTGGTAGGTGAGAGTGGAGGTGCTGGGTCCAATGTGTCACTACCCTCCCTTGAGTCTGTGTCTGTCCAGTTGGTCTATCCATTCCCTTGATTCCACTGTCGACTACCCCAATGTGTCCACTCCCATCCATGATCCAATCCTTCAATTTGTTGCCCCTTCCACTGTAACCCCTGCCTCATCAACTACCACCCAATCCTCACATCCCCACACCCCCAAGGTCCTATCCTAAACCCATTTTTTTTTTCGTTAAATTTTGGTAAATAAAATTTGTATTTTTTTGGCACAATATCTGTGTTTTCTTTGTATCTTTATGCGCCGCCGCTGCAAACACACACAGGTGTGTATTGTATTGTTGAGGGAGCTTATAAGTTTAACTGGAGGTATTTTATTATGAGTAAGCAAATATTACAGGTACATTATAAAATTATATGTAGATTTTAACATTAAAGGTACATTGTTAAATTACAGGTAAATTTTAAAGTTACATGTACATTTGAACAGGTACATTTTAACATTACAGGAACATTTTACTTGGCGGCTTAAACCATTTGGTCTTGCCATGCAACACGTCCATTATCAGAAAAAAACTAAGCAGCAAACTTATCTCTCATCTGAGCAACTGCCACTGAAGTCTTCAGGCCGGTGTCACACTAACAGTATTTGGTCAGTATTTTACATCAGTATTTGTAAGGCCGGCTTCACACTCAGCGTATGAAAATACAGTCCGTTTTTTACGGCCGTAATACGCTGAAAAGTCCCCAAAATAGTGGTCCGTAGCTCCTCCGTAGGCAGGGTGTTTCAGCGTATTTTGCGCATGGCATCCTCCGTATGTAATCCGTATGTCATCCGTACTGCGTGTTTTTATCGCAGGCTTGCAAAACCGACATACGGCTATACAAGGGATCCATGTGTTAAAAAACAAAACATATATATATATATATATATATATATATATATATATATCAGTAGACACATATGTATATATATATTAATATTTCATCCAGCGCGATATAGCAGAAAGCCGGTAATTCAATTACCGGCTTTTGCTTTCTCCTTCCTAAACCCGACATGATATGAGACCTGGTTTACATACAGTAAACCATCTCATATCCCCATTTTTTTGCATATTCCACACTACTAATGTCAGTAGTGTGTCTATGCAAAATTTGGCCGCTCTAGCTAGTAAATTAAAGGGTTAAATGGCGGAAAAAATTGGCGTGGGCTCCCGCACAATTTTCTCCGCCAGAGTAGTAAAGCCAGTGACTGAGGGCAGATATTAATAGCCTGGAGAGGGTCCATGGTTATTGGCCCCCCCCCCCCGGCTAAAAACATCTGCCTCCAGCCACCCCAGAAAAGGCACATCTGGAAGATGCGCCTACTCTGGCACTTGGCCACTCTCTTCCCATTCCCGTGTAGCGGTGGGATATGGGGTAATGAAGGGTTAATGCCACCTTGCTATTGTAAGGTGACATTAAGCCAAATTAATAATGGAGAGGCGTCAATTATGACACCTATCCATTATTAATCCAATACTAGTAAAGGGTTAAAAAAAAAAAAAAAAAAAAAAAAAAACACACACACATTAAAAATTAATTTAATGAAAAAAAATCAAAGGTTGTTGTATTAATTTATTCTACTCTCAATCCACTCACTGAAGACCCTCGAAAAAAAATAATAATAAACCAACAATATACATACCTTCCAAGGATCTGTCACGTCCAACGATGTAAATCCATCTGAAGGGGTTAAAATATTTTGCAGCCACGAGCTTTGCTAATGCAACCTTGCTCATGTCTGCAAAACCCCGGAGAATGTAGGTAAAGTAGGTCATTGACCTATATTTACCTGCATTTGCGGTGAGGCGCCCTCTGCTGGCTGTTCCTAGATCGTGGGAACTTTCCTAGAAAGCTCCCTGGCTTGAGTTCATATGAGGACAACCAGCAGAGGGCACCTTGAGTGATGGCACCCCCTGGACAAGAACACAAAACCAGTATTCCATGTATGATTCACACACTGAAACAAAAGCCAAGTGATTTGAAAATATGGGGGATTGACTGTGTCCATTTGGGTACACGTGGTGGAGACAATGTGCGCATCCTTACACAAAAAGAGTGCCGCTGGATCGTGACTTTAGACACAATGACACCAGCGGGCCTTAATGAGCAATTGAGCTTTTCATCGTTTTTGTAGTATACTGCGTCATCTCTAGACCTTTGACTTTTTCCTCCCCTTGTTTTTATCATTTTACTTTTTATTTTTATTATTTCTTTTTTATTATTTTTCTTTTTTCCTTGTTATTGTACTAATATCACTTGTTTGCATTTTATCTAGTTTTCACCTGAATAATAGTTATTGTTGGAGGAATACGTCTCCCATCATCACCAAACCTAAATCACTATTGTGGAAGCACCATATGGATCCGGCAATACTGTACTTTGGCAACAAATACTTTATTACTGTATTGTAATGTATGTATATGCAGAGTATGTATTGGATTTTCTTAACACTAATGGTCATATTGTTATATGATATATGTATTGTTTTTATGTCACTTTATGCACTGTCACTTTATTGTATGTTGTTAATTGTCTCTATATGGTTCTTAATCATGATATTACCGGTATTCTTTAAACCGGTGGAGGATAGGGTTAAACTCCGCACTGTTCTTATGGGAAGGTTGTGATACTTGTGACACTGGTGCGCATGTCTCCGGTGTGGTCGCGGGTTGCGGCATCATCGCCGGCGCCTGGTAGTGATGCGTGCGGGTCATTGACATCATCGGGGCTTTCCCCGTGACCCGCAGCGCCATGATGGCGCCGGAGTGATGTAGCTCTGCTGCGCCTGCCTCGGCCACATGCGCCGCTGATGGTGATCACCAGGTGGCTATTTAAGGAAGGAAGTGGGGAACTTGGACTATCACTTCGCCCCCTGAGGAAGCTGTTGTGAAACGCGCGTAGGGGCGCGTGGGTATCCCTATGGACAGGAGCATGGGTAAGGTCCACTTATGGTCTCGGGTATATTCTACTATATAGCCACTGTGCTGTTTAAAATGGAGGGATCTATTTACCCGGGACTTAGGAGAATGTATTAGCCAGTTTTTTTTACTGAATGCACTGGGCATCTTATGGCTTTTGTTTCAGTGTGTGAATCATACATGGAATAGTGGCTTTGTGTTCTTGTCCAGGGGGTGCCATCACTCAAGGTGCACCATTAACCCTTTATTTTTGCTCTGTGTGGTATATTGTTTCAATATGTAATTTTTAATGATGGAATTTAATAAAATCTAATATATTTTTATATACTTTGGTTGTTTGCTCCAATTTCTTTGTTGTTTTGACACTACTGACATTAGTAGTGTGGAATATGCAAAAAAAAAAAGAAAAGGTGATATGAGATGGTTTACTGTATGTAAACCATGTCTCATATCATGTCGGGTTTAGGAAGGAGAAAGCAAAAGCCGGTAATTGAATTACCGGCTTTCTGCTATATCGCGCTGGATGAAGTAATAATATATATACATATATGTGTCTCAATGACAATATATATATATATATATATACATACATACATACACACACTATGTGTACACATTTATTCTACCTATTCTATTGTAAGCTGTCAGTGTGATTTTACTGTACACCGCACTGAATTGCCGGCTTTTCTCTCTAACAGCGCTGCGTATTCCTTGCAAGTCACACTGCTGGTCCGTGTGTAATCCGTATTTTTGGGGCTTCCATAAACTTTCATTGACGTTTTATTTGCGCAATACGGTGACAAACGCAGCATGCTGCGATTTTACTACGGCCGTAGAAAGCCGTATAATACTGATCAGTAAAATACGGCAGATAGGAGCAGGGGCATAGAGAATAATTGTGCCGTATTTTATGCGAGTTTTACAGACGTAGTTTCTGCGCTCTTATGTCCGTAAAACTCGCTAGTGTGAGGCCGGCCTAAGCCAAAACCAGGAGTGGGTGATAAATACAGAAGTGGTGCATATGTTTCTATTATACTTTTCCTCTATTTGATCCACTCCTGGTTTTGGCTACCGAAGAATTTTAATTCTTTTTTTTTTTTTTTTTTTTTTAACAGGGATATGATGCCCACATTGCTATATACTACGTGGACTGTGCAATATACTACGCGGGCTGGGCAATGTACTACGCGGGCTGGGCAATGTACTACGCGGGCTGGGCAATGTACTGCGCGAGCTGGGCAATGTACTGCGCGAGCTGGGCAATGTACTGCGCGAGCTGGGCAATGTACTGCGCGGGCTGTGCAATGTACTACGCGGGCTGTGCAATGTACTACGCGGGCTGTGCAATGTACTACGTGGGCTGTGCTATACACTACGTGGGCTGTTATACACTCCGTGGGCTGTTTTATATACTACGTGGCTGTGCTATATACTCTGTGGGCTGTGCTATATACCATCTGGCTGTGCTATATACTACGTGGCTCTGCTATATACTACGTGGCTGTGCCATTTACTACATGGGCTGTTATATACTATGAGGCTGTGCTATATACTTCATGGCCGGCCGCGAACAATCAGCGACAGGCGCAGTCCCGCCGCAAATTGGCGCGGGAGTTGAACCACGCTTCGCTAATTGGTCGCGGCCAGCCAAATCCTGTGTATTCAGTGTATTATTCTAAAATCTTCATAAATAAACTACATACATATTCTAGAATACCCGATGCGTTAGAATCGGGCTACTATCTAGTTGTTCTTTAGTTGGCACAGTCACTGGCACGGTCAGGCTGCTCTGGTGAGGTGATGGAAAAAACCTCGGTGGGCCCTTGCAGAGGAGAGCAAGAGAAAGAGAGAAGAAAAAAAAAAAAAATAGTGGCCGCGGGCCCTTTAAAAGTGCAAAGGTGCGCGCATGCAGCTCAACCACCGCGACGCTCAGGAGAGTGGCAGGCTGGGCCAGGGAGCAGCTTGGTTTACACACACGGCCGCATCACAGTTAGCAGACATGGGCATAGCAGCGTCTGCTAAAAGTGACACCACTCACCATGCCCTGCACTGCTGCTTCCCACCATAGAAGTGCTTCAATAAAGCATGTGGGCCAGACTAGAGACAAGCCAAAGTAGGGTACTAGAGCCCCTAATATTTGTGTATGTTTATATGAATTTTTATGTATGTGCCTGCATATGTATACATGTTTGTGTATATGCCATCATGTGTGTCTGTGTGTGTACGTGTGCACGCTTATGTCTACATGTGATTGTCTGCCTGGGTGGGCGTGTCTGCATATGCATTTCTGTGTGTGTGGTTCTGCGTTTGCTTGTCTGTGTTTACGTGTGCATTTCTGTGTGCATATGTCTTTGAGTGTCTCCATCTGCATGTCTGAGTGTGTGTGTGTATGTGTGCATGTCTGCCTGGGTGTGCGTGTCTGCGTATGCATCTCTGTTCGTGCATGCATCTGTGTTTACTTATGCATTTCTAAATGTGTGTATGTAATTGAGTGTCTGCATGTCTGTGTGTCTGTCTGCGTATGCATTTCTGTGCGTATGCGTGTCTGCATGCGTGCGTCTGTGTTTACGTGTGCATTTCTGTGTCTGTGTGTCTGTGCATGCAATTTTGTTCATGCACGTGTCTGTGTTGATGTATGCATTTCTATGTGTGTACGTCTTTGAGTATCTGTATGTGCATGTCTCTGTGTGTACGTGTGCGTGTCTGCCTGTATGTGCATGTCAATGTCTACGTGTGCATGTCTGTATATGCATTTTTGTGACTGCGCATGTCTGCATACATGTGCATTTCTGTGTGTATGTATATCTTTGAGTGTTAGCATATGCATGTCTGTGTGTGTACGTGTGCATGTCTCCCTGGGTGTGCATCTATGTGTCTACGTGTGCATTTTTGTGCATATGTGTATTCACATGTTCCTACTCCACACTGATGAGGGGCAAAAACCCCGAAACAGCTGTCTGTGGATGGATACCATGCTTGGCATAGGTGGTTTTCCTTCATTGGATGTTTTCCTTTATTGGATGCTGCCCTTCCCTTGGTTGTTCCTTCCCAGGGAAAGGCCTGGCAATTCACTGCCTGCGTTGAGAAACACGTGATGGTGTCTCCGCAGCTCCTCTACATGCATTCACACGTGTGTGCGTTCTTCCCTGTGTGTGTTTGTCTGAGTGTGAAATTCTGTGTGCGTATCGGTGTGTGTATGTGCATCACTGTCTCAGCTCGTGTCTGCATGATTAAGTGTGCATTTCTGTGTGGGTATGTGTATGACTGTATGTGCATTTGTGTGCTTGCATGCTTGCCTGCGTGTGCATGTGTGTGTCCATTTCTGAGTGTGTGCATGTCTGCATGTGTGTTTCTGCAAGTGTGTGTCTGTTTCTTCATGTGTGTATGCGCGCTTCTGAATGTCTGTGTCTCTACTGTGACAACGTCACTGGTAAAGTACTGGAGGGGAGATATGTGTCACTATGCTTAATGGCATCAGTGATGTGAAACCTAGAGTATTTTTCCTCCAGCTCATTACATGTTGTGAGGATTTAGCTAAGTTGCATAATGGGCCGGTTTTTATGTGGACATCCATAAAGTGGGTGGGAAGGTGTCCACCTTATCTCCACCTGCAGAGCTGGCACCGAGGTGTGCTGACAGGACCTGTGTGATGTCACAGTCAAGTGTTCAGTCACATGGGGGAGGAGTCACAAGGTCTGGGGCTTAAAGGGAACCAGTCACCCCCCTCAGGCGTTTGTAACTAAAAGAGCCACCCTGTGCAGCACTAATGCTGCATTCTGACAAGGTGACTCTTTTAGTTATGCTCCCTGCACACGCTGAAATAAACGCTTATAAAATGTGCCCCCTCATACCGTGAAATCGTCCTGGGGGCGGGTCTTTCCCCCCTAATCAGACGCAGCACAGCCGTCACTCCGGGCCTGTGCGCGTTGGGCACCACCTCCTCTTACTTCATTAGTGTTCTCAGCGCCTGGGCTGTAAGTATTTTTTTCTGGGCATGCGCAGTTGCGCTGCCCTTCGAACTTACAGCGCAGGTGCCAGGGATGCTAATGAAGCAAGAGGAGGTGGGGCCCAACGCGCACAGGCCCTCCTGTTTTAAGTATTTAAATGCCCTTGTCAGTCACTGACAGTGACATTTAGATGGCCGGTGCATGCACTCACCTGCTCCCATCAGTGATGCAACTGTGGGTTGCTGATGGGTTGTCATGTGTTGCTGCCATTCAATGAAACCCAACCTGAAGTTGTGCTCCTTGGACGATGTCACAATCACAGTCCGGGACGTTATTATAGCATTCTCACTTTGTAGTTAGCAATGACTGTAATGTCTCCCTCCTTGCACCGACCCTATGACAGGAAGCGGGTGGCAGCAGGGAGAATAAAGCTTAATTTTCACTTGGCTCATACTCATTTGCAAGAAATACAGACGAGTACAATCCGATAAAAAAAAAAAAAATCAGATTGCACTCGGACCAATGTTATTCAATGAGTTACATCTCATCTGCAATTTTTTTCAAGCTAAAATCGGACTGAGAAAAAAAAATTGCAGCATGCTGCATATCTCGGACTAAACTTGCCAATGCAAGTCAATGGGTGCAAAAAAAAAAAAATTGCACAGCACTCGCACCATGCGAGTGCTGTCCGATTTTTATGCAGCGGTGTCCTTTGAAAAGCTGGCAATTCATGTCCGGCATGCAGGAAAAAAAAAAAAAAAAAAAAAAAAAAAAAAAAAAAAAATCACACTGACGAGTTAAGAGTAGAAAAGATAGAATAGATACAGTATATACACATAGAATATATATGTCAGTGACACATATAAATATATATCTTTATATTTCATAGAGAGATACATAGCAGAATAGCCAGTAGCGTAGCTACCGGGTGGGTAGAGGGGGCGGTCGCCCAGGGCTCGGTGCTCAGAAGGGGCCCACCCGGAGCTACATAACTGTAACTGTATCGGCATGTGCCTTATGCTACAGGGTCTGCCTATAGGGGTGCTGCTTTATACTACAGGGTCTGCCTATGGGGTGCTGCCTTATATTGCAGTGTCTGCCTATGGGGGTGCTGTCTTATACTACAGGGTCTGCCTTGTGCTATAGAGTGTGCCTATGGGTGCTGCCTAGTGCTATAGTGTGCGCCTAGGGGTGCTGCCTTGTGCTATAGAGTCTGCCTATGGGGGGTGCATTATACAATATAGAGTTTGCCTATGGGGGCTGCCTTGTGCTGTAGAGTTTGCCTTTGGGGGGTGCATTATACAATATAGAGTAGGCCTATGGAGAGTGCATTATACTATATGGAGGCTTTTGGGGAGTGCATTACACTACATTTAGGACTATCTGATGCATTATACTATATGGAAGCTATCTAGGGGGCATCATACAGTGTAGAGATTACAGTGAGGGGGGCCATCGTACAGTGTGGGGATTAAAGTGAAGGGGCCATCATACAGTGTTGGAGCCACCAAACAGTTTGGGGGCTACTAAGGGGTCAGTATACTGTGTGGGTGGTAATTTTCAGTGAGGGGGTATTATACTGTGTATAAGAGAGCATCATGCTGTGTATAGGGGAGCCGTACAGGGGGCAGACTCGGGACATTATTAAATGTAAAATGGGCACTTATTGTTATTGGGGAACTCAGGTTACTGTGACTATCAAAGGGTCACACTGGGCATTATTACTTTCTAGGGGACAAAATATGGGCACTATTTTCTAGGGCACTTGTACCCGGCTTTACTATATTATTGGGTTTCTTTAGAATTTAGAAGGCACATAGTAACATATAGCAGGTTCAGTAATAGGGTCACATAGGGCAGCAGCTCAGTATTGGGGTATCAGCAGGATGAGGAGTTTGTGCAGGTTGGGAATAGATAGTGATGGCTGGAATATGAGAAGTGAAACGTGTCTTTGTTGTATTCTCTGCAGATGAGTACTGGCTGGAAGAAGTTGTCATGACAGTCTGGGCCAGATGGAAAAAGTGAACTATTCCAACAGAAGGAACATCAGCGGTAAGTCATTATCTGTAACTGTGCTGTGATCTGTTATATGCTCTGTAGGATTGACCATATGACGGTAATATCCATGTTGGTCTTTATATAGAGATTATCTTCAGTAACAGTGCGGTCATCTGCTGAGGTTCTCCTCCACTATTAGGGGGCGTCACCCATTTATAAGCAAGGTTACCTTGTTAGGGGCCCACGCATAGGCTTCCCCCCGCCCCCCCCCCCCCCCCCCCCGAATCAACACCCTAGCTACGCCTCTGAGAATTGCTGATAATTCATTTGTTAGCTTCTATAACATCATCGCAGAAGCCGACAGGATAGGAGACATGGTTTACATACAGTAAACCATTGTAGAACAGTTAGATTTATATATGTCAGTGACTAATACTGTTATTGGTATGTGTGTGTAAAATTTGGGACCTGTATGTATTTAATAAAAGAATGTTTTCACAGAAAAAAAAAAAAAAAAAACTGGTGTGGGCTCCTGCACAATTTTTTTGCACCACAGAGGGAAAACCAGAGACTGATGACAGTTATTAATAGCCTAGAGAGGGACCATGGTTATTGCCCCCCTGCCTAAAAACATCTGCTCCCAGCCACCTCAGAAAAGGTGCATCTGTAAGATGCGCCAATTCCGGCACTAAGGCTATGTTCACACTTTGCAGATTCCACTGCGGATTTTTCCGCAGCAGAATTCCAAAATCCGCAGTGAAAACCCGTCGCAGTTTTTACTGCGGATTTATCGCGGTTTTTACTGCGGTTTCTTCTGCGGATTTTCATCTGCAGTTTTCTATTGGAGCAGGTGAAAATCCGCAGAAAAGAAGTGACATGCTGCGGAATGTAATCCGCAGCGTTTCCGCGTGGCTTTTTCCGCAGCATGTGCACTGAGTTTTTTTGTTTCCCATAGGTTTACATTGTACTGTAAACTCATGGGAAACTGCTGCAAATCCGCAGCGGTCAAATCCGCTGCGGATCCGCAGCAAAATCCGCAAAGTGTGAATATAGCCTTAGACTCTGCCTTCCCACTGCCCTGTAGCATTGGCATATGGGGTAATAAGGGGTTAATGTCCCCTTTGTAATGTAAGGTGACATTAAGCCTGGCTTAGTAATGGAGATATGTCAATAAGACACCTATCCATTACTAATCCTAAAGTTTGAAAAGGGATAAATAAACACACAGGCAGAATAAAGTATTTTAACCCCTTAGTGACAGAGCCAATTTGGTACTTAATGACCGAGCCAATTTTTGAAATTCTGACCACTGTCACTTCATGAGGTTATAACTCTGGAACGCTTCAACGGATCCCACCGATTCTGAGATTATGTCACGAAAAAACATTGTACTTCATGTTAGTGGTAACATTTCTTCGATATTACTTGCGATTATTTATGAAAAAAAATGGAAATATGGCGAAAATTTTTATAATTTTGCAATTTTCAAACTTAGTATTTTTATGCCCTTAAATCAGAGAGATGTCACAAAAAAATAGTTAATAAATAACATTTCCCACATGTCTACTTTACATCAGCATAATTTTGGAAACAAAATTTTTTTTTGTTAGGGAGTTATAAGGGTTAAAAGTTGACCAGCAATTTCTCATTTTTACAACACCTTTGTTTTTTTAGGGACCACATCACATTTGAAGTCATTTTGAGGGGTCTATATGATAGAAAATAATGAAGTGTGACACCATTCTAAAAACTACACCCCTCAAGGTGCTCAAAACCACATTCAAGAAGTTTATTAACCCTTTACGTGCTTCACAGGAACTGAAACAATGTGGAAGGAAAAAATGAACTTTTTTTTGCAAACATTTTAATTCAGAACCATTTTTTTATTTTCACAAGTGTAAAAACAGAAATGTAACCATAAATTTTGTTATGCAATTTCTCCTGAATACGCCAATACCCCATATGTGGGGGTAAACCACTGTTTGGGCGCACCGCAGAACTTGGAAGTGAAGGAGCGCCGTTTGACTCTTTCAATGCAGAATTGGCTGGAATTGAGATCGGACGCCATGTCATGTTTAGAGAGCCCCTGATGTGCCTAAACAGTGAAAAAACCCCACAAGTGACACCATTTTGTAAACTAGACCCCTTAAGGAACTTATCTAGATGTGTGGTGAGCACTTTGAACCCCCAAGAGCTTCACAGAAGTTTATAACGTAGAGCTGAGTAAAAAAAAAAAAAAAAAAAAAAAAAAAAAAAAATCGCATTTGTTTACACAAAAATGATCTTTTCGCCCACAAATTCTTATTTTTACAAGGGTAACAGGAGAAATTAGACCACAAAAGTTGTAGTGCAATTTCTCCTGAGTACGTCGATACCCAATATGTGGGGGTAAACCACTGTTTGGGCACACGGCAGAGCTCAGAAGGGAGGGAGCACCATTTGACTTTTTGAGCGCAAAATTGGCTGTCGTGTTTGGAGACCCCCTGATGTACCTAAACTGTGGAAAACCCCCAATTCTAGCTCCAACCCTAACCCCAACACACCTCTAACCCCAACCCGATCCATAATCCTAATCACTAATCCGCCATTTGTGACCGCGCATGCGTGGCCGTAACTCCGCCCCAGGACATAGATTGGGCAGCGGATGCGTTGAAAAACAACATCCGCTGCCCACGTTTTGCACAATTTTCACAACGTGCGTCGGGCCGACGCATTGCGACGGCCCCGTACCGATGCAAGTGTGAAAGAACCCTAACCCTGAATTTAGCCCCAACCCTAATTTTAGCCCCAACTGCTCTTCTCCTGTCGGCCTGCAGATGGCGGGCGTACTGCGCATGCGCCCGCCATTTTCTTTTCCCCGGCAGCCAGGAGGAGCACCAGGAGGATCCAGGGACACCGGTAAGTATAATAGGGTCCCCGAATCCCCCTATTTCTCTGTCCTCTGATGTGCGATCACATCAGAGGACAGAGAATTACACTTTGCTTTTTTTTTTTTTTTTTTTTTTTTTTTGCGGTCGCCGGTAAACAGTTAATTACTGGCGATCGCAAAACAGGAGTCAGTAAAACCGACCCCGATCATGTTCTTTGGGGTCTCGGCTACCCCCGGCAGCCGAGACCCCAAAGATTCTCCCGGTGCTGGCCGGCGGGCGCACTGCGCATGCGCCCACCATTTTGAAGATGGCGGCGCCCACTGGGAGCCACAAGGAGCATCGGGAGAGAGGTGAGTATCGGTGGGCTATCTGGGACCCCTTTTCTCTGTCCTCTGATGTGCGATCACATCGGAGGACAGAGAAATTAAAAAGAGATCGCTTTTTTTTGTTTGTTTTTTTTGCGATCGCCGGTAAACGGTTAATTACCGTCGATCGCAAATGCGGGGTCGGTAAAAAAAACCCCGAATCATGTTCTCTGGGGTCTCGGCTACCCCCGGCAGTTGAGACCCCGGAGAAAATCTGACTCTGGGGGCGCTATTTACTTCTTCCACAGCGCCGTTAATTAACGGCGCTGTGGTTTAAGTACCCTTAGCAGCTGCCATTAAAAAGGCGTATCGGCGGTCGCTAAGGGGTTAATGAAATGAAAGAACACACAGTCTTGCCATCTTTATTCTTCTGCCAATCCAAACCATGCCCTCAAATTCCTGTAATAAATTAAAAAACAAATGAATTACCGGCTATTCTTCTATCTCTCTATGAAATGTAAAGAGAGAATAATATATATATATATATATATATATATATATATATATATATATATATATATATATATATATATATTTCACAGGAGAAAAAACGAGTCAGAAGCTCATAATATACAAACGTACACAACTTTTATTAAATATCCATAAAACTAGAACTGTTAGTGTGCCAGTGCATACAGTTCTTGGAGCAATCAGTGATGTTTATAACAATATGAGGTACATGACAAAAATTCCAAATAAGTGAGTGCCGGTAGGTCCCGCCTGCACAATTGGGCCAGCACAATATAGCAAAGAATACCAAATCAAAGTACCATAATACATTTATAGCAGTAGCAATAAGTTTAAAGCCTATCTGTATGCTGGTAGCACAAATGGTTAAATTTGGAAGCACATTATACATCCCTGTGAATGCCAACCACTCCCATTAGCTCCTAATAGAGCCTGCATAGCATGCTGAAAAAGCTGAGAGCAATAGTGGAGTTAAAGGCTACCATATATCCCTGTGGACTCCAACCACTTCCACCTACTCCCAGATAGTTCAGCATGTGCATATACCAGACTTGTCAAATCATGCCAGCTACTGATGCAAGAAACATGAATAATAAAAAAAAAAAAAATGGCACTGCAGTTAAACATAGTATTTACCCATAGCGTGTTAGGCAGGTGTCCCGGGACTCACTCCCCAACGCACGTTTCGATGCAGGTCCACCTTCTTCAGGGGGCGTGGCTTTGGAGGCAACTCATCCCACCCTAAATACCCGGCATGCGTGGTCACATGGTACAAGCGATCCAATCGTAGTGATCGCATCAGCGCAAGTGCTCAGCATAGGTGCAGCAAAGTACCGTATATGCATGAATAGAAGCAACCATACAATGAGATCAGTGCAGCAAAGTACCGTATATACATGAATAGAAGCAACCATCCCCGGGCATTAGATATAATGTGTCAGCATAGGTGCAGCAAAGTACCGTATATGCATGAATAGAAGCAACCATACCGTATATGCATGAATAGAAACAGCCATACCGTATATGCATGAATAGAAGCAACCATACAATGAGATTAGTGCAGCAAAGTACCGTATATGCATGAATAGAAGCAACCATACAATGAGATCAGCTCCATAAAGGCACAAGGAGAGCCCAATGTCAGGCAAAATGCTAGACATAACAGATAAAAAGTAAAAACATGTCCACACATCCGTCTGCAACGCAAGACAGGTCACATGAAGCGGCTGGCGCCAAACCGCCACCATGCACCAATTCAAGCAGGGCAGATGGAGGGGGTACAATGAGCCGTGAATACAAAAATATACCTTTCTTTTTTGATCGCCATTGTATAGAAAGCCATAATAATAACTATGCTGAAATATCCCAAGAAAAGGGACATCGCAGCGATATCACTAGATACACTTCAGTTGACAAAATGCTGATCGTCAGTACTTTAGAATATCAAAGAAGTGGTTAAATAAAGTCCATATTGAAGTTCAAAGCATCCCGATAGATATTAGACTAGATGTATACAGGAACCACTCTTCATATCCATCAACGTCCAGGTAATCTGCCGGGTATGGGGATACATCTTGAAAAGGGCATGTAACAGATGTTGAAACATATATGCTGTATATGATTGATCACTAAAGAAATAAGAATAAAAAACATGAATGTCAAAACATAATAAAAATGATTAAAAAAAGCCAAAAAGCCATTAAAAGACATACAACAGCAGAAGGCAGGATAATCTCAGGGAAAACACAAAGAGACAGCTACTACCTCATAAAGCGCATGTGAGTAATGGTCAGAGGAATGAAGCAAACCCCTGTGATTCATTGAGACCGTGGGGGGACATAGTGCCCAAGATGGTAATCCATCTGCATTCTTTTTGGGCAAGTAAGCGTTTAATGTCCCCACCACGGATCCCCAGTTGGATGTGCTGAATCCCTCTGACCAGAAAGGATTTCGGATCACTTTGGTGGAAATTTCGAAAGTGCCTAGGTATGGTCTTTAACAAAGTTTGGTCAGTGACCGATGCCGCTGCAAGTATGTCACGCACGTACTCACTAGTACGTGTTTTGAGCTGGCGTGACGTTAGCCCTATATAGATTTTATTGCAGTCACACGTAGCGTAATAGATCACCTGTGCAGTTGCACAGGTGATATGCTGTCTGATATTAAAGTTACGTGTTCCATCCGATGAGGTAAATGTGTTTGTTCTTAAAATATTCTTACAAGCTACACATCTACCACAGGGAAAGCACCCCTGTGGCGGTCCTCGGGAATTAAAGGGGCTTTTGATATCTGGTATGTAGTGACTTCTTACCAGCATATCTCCCAAATTCTGGCTGCGTCTTGCTGTCATTAGTGTATCCCTAGGTAAGTATTTTGACAGCATTGGATTCGTCTGTAACACGTTCCAATGACGTTTTAGGCTCTCCCTCATCTGCATCCACTGACCATTATAGGTGGATATGAATCTAACTTGGTCATCACCTTTTTTGGTTTTTAGTTGGCCATGTAAAAGGGTGGAGCGGCTACTCCTCTTTGCCCGCATATATCCCCGCTTGATGCAACGTTCACTGTACCCACGCATCCGAAACCTGTCACGTAAATCCGTCGCCTGAGCCTCAAATCTTTCCTCAGATGAGCAAATACGTCTCATTCTGAGGAATTGGCCCACTGGGATGGCCCTAATGGTGGATGTAGGATGGCCCGAACTCGCATGTAACAAAGCATTGACCGAGGTGGGCTTACGGTATACGTCAGTCTGCAACTGCAAGTGTTCATCCACCAATATTTTGACATCCAGAAAGTCCACCTCGGTCCTGCTGTATGTATATGTCAATTTGATATTGTACATATTGGAGTTCAGGCCATCCATAAAATCACGGAGCTGCTGTTCGCCGCCCCGCCACACAATAAAAACGTCATCGATATAGTGTAGCCAGCACTGCACATGGTCTGCAGCCTGAACGCCCTCTCCCCCAAACATCTCCCTCTCCCAAAATCCTAGGAAGAGATTGGTGAAAGAGGGCGCATAGGCCGCCCCCACGGCAGTGCCGCACCGCTGTAGATAGAATACATCGCGAAAGACGAAGAAATTGTGGGTCAGGATGTACTGGAGCAGCTCCAGGATAAGCTCACACATAGGGCCATCCCAGTTGCTGTTATCAAGAAAAAACCGACAGGCTTGAAGACCGTCACTGTGTCGGATGCATGTGTACAGTGATTCGATATCTGCTGTCACAAGTAACATATCCGAATCCAGGGGCATACCGTCAATTCTGGACAGAACATCCATTATGTCCCGTGCGTACGAGGGTAAGGATTCCACAAGCGGCTTGAAGTAATAATCTATGAATTTACAAATAGGTTCACAGAGTCCACCCAAGCCGGAAACAATGGTCCGACCGGGTGGATTCGAAGAATCCTTGTGAATTTTCGGTGTAAAATAGATGGTCGGAACTTTAGGGGTTTTTGTGAGTAGACCCTCCATTATTTTTGGGGGGATAATGCCTTTCTCAAAGGCCTGTTGTAAAATTAATTCAAGTTCTGCAGAAAAAGTAATTATAGGATTATGATCAAGACGATCGTATGTTTTTTATCTTTCAATTGCCTATAGGCCTCTCTCTCATATATCCACTGTGGCCATATCACTATGTTCCCCCCCTTTTCGGCTGGCTTGATAACGATAACCCTATAGCCTCTGAGATCTCTCAGGGCTAGTCTCTGCCGTGCTGTTAGATTATCGGTTTTACGAATGGTGGACATGTGTTGAAAATCATTCATAACTAACCTAGTAAATATGTCCACAGCTGGACACACCAACAAGGGGGGGAAACAAGTAGACCGTGGATATATGAAACGTGGGAACGTACCTGCACATGTTGAGTCCTGCTCAGCTAGAAGTTCCTCCAAGGCTCTAAGAGCTTCCATTTCTGCTTGTTCATTATGTGATTGCCCATCATTTCCTTTATTGTGTAATTTTTTAAGAATTAATTTTCTTGAAAACAAAAACAAATCCTTTATTGCTGTAAAAGAATCAAAATTATTAGTTGGTGAGAAGGTTAAACCCATGGACAGAACCTCCAACTGAGCCTGAGTCAGAACATGTGCAGATAAATTAATTACCTCTAGTTGGTTGGTTTTGTGCTTTTTATCTTGTTTGTTGGCATATCCCACTTTACGCTTCACCTGAATATCCATATTGGGGAACATTTTATAAGGTTCAACAGCCTTCGAATGCGATTTAGATGATTCCTCAGTTGCGCGTGAGGTCATAGATGCAGATATAGATCTCCTCCTAGATGCCTTCATGTGTTTACGTGATTTCCGATTCCACCTATACATCATATTGGACTGTCTGTCCCCAACATCTCGCTGGAACTTCGCTGTCTTAGTGGCACAAATCTCCTTCTCCCACTTCTGGAATTCTTTATCAACTTCACAATTAAGTGCTTGTAATTCTACCTCAGATTTCTTTGTCCAGGGAGTCTATGGTATCTTTATTTAATTGAGCTAATAGTACCATAAAGCCCTTTGAGCATGTAGTAGCATATTCCTCCCATTTCTGTTTGAACACTATATCCTCCACCTCGAAGGACGGGAACACCTGGACTCTCAACCCTCTGGGCGTAAGGCCAGTTTTAATATATTTATTTAGAAAGGCACGATTCCACCAGATCCGAGTGCGCCTATGTAGTAAATCTTTAAGTTTCTTAGTTGTCTCATATGTATCCCTACTGCCATCTGCTGTTGATGGCCTGGAACTGTCATTGAACACCTCATTAATACGTGTCAGCCATGATTGCTCACGTGCTTTATAATCCATAGCTGCTTTGGAACTGGAAGCTGTGAGAAACACGAAAACATCAATTTGAAAAATAATCCCAAAGACATTCTTCCTACAAAAATACCATGCATGAAGTAGCATTATTGCTAAATTGCATATTATAAAGGGCAGAGCGACTCAAATATATATAATAATACAGGAGAAAAAACGAGTCAGAAGCTCATAATATACAAACGTACACAAAACTTATATATATATATATATATATATATATATATATATATATATTTATATACACCTATTCTATCTACAATATAAAGCTGAATGTGTGTGTGTATGTGTGTGTGTATGTCCGGGATTGGCATCTGCACCGTCGCAGCTACAGCCACAAAATTTTGCACAGTCACACGTCTGGACCCCGAGAGCGTCATAGGCTATATTGTGAGGCGAAATTTTAACCCCGCGCGTTCCAATTCACCAAACAATTTTGCCCCTATCTACATAATGGGGAAAAAAGTGAAAGGAAAAGTGTTGGAAGCGTCGCAGCTACAGCAACAAAATTTTGCACAGTCACACGTCTGGACCCTGAGAGCGTCATAGGCTACGTTGTGAGGTGAAATATTAACCCCGCGCGTTCCAATTCACCAAACAATTTTGCCCCTATCTACATAATGGGGAAAAAAGTGAAAGGAAAAGTGTTGGAAGCGTCGCAGCTACAGCAACAAAATTTTGCACAGTCACACGTCTGGACCCTGAGAGCGTCATAGGCTACGTTGTGAGGTGAAATTTTAACCCCGCGCGTTCCAATTCACCAAACAATTTTGCCCCTATCTACATAATGGAGAAAAAAGTGAAAGGAAAAGTGTTGGAAGCGTCGCAGCTACAGCAACAAAATTTTGCACAGTCACACGTCTGGACCCCGAGAGCGTCATAGGCTATATTGTGAGGCGAAATTTTAACCCCGCGCGTTCCAATTCACCAAACAATTTTGCCCCTATCTACATAATGGGGAAAAAAGTGAAAGGAAAAGTGTTGGAGGCGTCGCAGCTACAGCAACAAAATTTTGCACAGTCACACGACTGGACCCTGAGAGCATCATAGGCTATGTTGTGAGGTGAAATATTAACCCCGCGCGTTCCAATTCACCAAACAATTTTGCCCCTATCTACATAATGGGGAAAAAAGTGAAAGGAAAAGTGTTGGAGGCGTCGCAGCTACAGAAACAAAATTTTGCACAGTCACACGTCGGGACCCTGAGAGCGTCATAGGCTTTGTTGTGAGGTGAAATTTAAACCCCGCGCGTTCCAATTCACCAAACAATTTTGCCCCTATCTACATAATGGGGAAAAAGTGAAAGGAAAAGTGTTGGAAGCATCGCAGCTACAGCAACAAAATTTTGCACAGTCACACGTCTGGACCCCGAGAGCGTCATAGGCTATGTTGTGAGGTGAAATTTTCACCCCGCGCTTTCCAATTCACCAAACAATTTTGCCCCTATCTACATAATGGGAAAAAATGAAAGGAAAAGTGTAGGAGGCAAATTGACAGCTGCCAGATGTGAACAAGGGGGACTTAAAGAATGAGAGCGATGGCGCCAAAGAGTATATACCGTACAGTTGCTAAGGTGGGGCCTCGACATGGGATACTCACCACACACGGGGATATGAACACACACAAAATGCGCAACACTCTACCACGTGCTTGAACACATATTACCCTCAGCACACATTTCACCACAAATACACCAACCTCGCCACATAAAAGTCAAAACACAAAAGTCGCCACTCAAAACTCGCCACGCGCAGAGCTCGACACATGCAAAAACTAGGCTCTTGCAAAACTCGCCACAAGTGCAAAATTCTCCTCATGAAAAACTCGCCACACGCAAAACTTGCACACGCGGAAAAATTGCCACATGCACAAAAGTTGCAACACATGCAAAAGTTGCCTCACACAAAACTTGCACATACTCAAAAGGCACCACACATAATACTCGCAACGCGCAAAACTCGCCATGCGCAAAACTTGCTGCACACAACTTGCTACACTAACCTGTCACATGCAACTCGACACACAAAAAGTTGCTACACGCATGTTGCTACACAAAACTCATCTCACAAAAGTCGCTACATGCATGTCGCCACACGCAACTCAACACACACAACTTGACAAACGAAACTCGCCCTAAAACACACACAAGTCTGGTATTATCCTTCAAAAATAAAAATCTGATTAATAAGCAGACAAACTACAACAATTGCACCATATAGGAAATACGGCAGCTGTCAGTCACATGACCTGTCTATTATGTGTATGTGTGAGCTAATATATACTGCCAGGGGGAGGGCTTCCTGTTGGCTGGGGATTTATCAGGCTGCCAATTTAGCTTACAAATACTGAGGTAAAAATACTGAGCAAATAACGTGTGAACGAGGTCTAATACAGGAGGAGATGACACACAGGTATATACTATATACAGGGGAGATGACACACAGATATATACTATATACAGGAGAGATGACACACAGGTATATACTATATAGAGGAGGAGATGACATATAGGTACATATATATATACAGGAGGAGATGACATACAGGTATATACTATATACAGGAGGAGATGACATACAGGTATATGCTATATATAGAAGATGACATGCAGGTATATACTATATGCAGGAGGAGATGACACTCAGATATATACTATATACAGGGGAGATGACACACAGGTATATACTATATACAGGAGGAGATGACATACAGGTATATGCTATATATAGAAGATGACATGCAGGTATATACTATATGCAGGAGGAGATGACACTCAGATATATACTATATACAGGGGAGATGACACACAGGTATATACTATATACAGGAGGAGATGACATACAGGTATATACTATATATAGAAGGAGATGACATTCAGGTATATACTATATATAGGGGAGATGACACACAGCAGGTATATACTATATACAGGGGAGATGACATACAGGTATATACTATATACAGGAGATGACATACAGATGTATACTATATATAAGGGAGATGACAAACATGTATATACTGAGGTGATGAGGTGAAAATGAGAGGTGTGAGGTGAAAATGAAAAGGTGTGAGTGCAAAATGAGAGGAGTGAGGAAAAATAGTGAAGTGATCAGAAAATGACAGATGTGAGGCTGAAATGACAAGTGTTAGGGGGGAATGAGAGGAGTGAGGGAGAAAATGAGAGGTGTGATGGAGAAAATGAGAGATGTGAGGGGGAAAATGAAAGATGTGATTGGGAAAATGAGAGGCGTGATGGGAAAATAAGAGAAGTGAGGTGCTATAACTAACCACAGATATTTACTATGCCCAGGCAACGCCGGGCTCTTCAGCTAGTGTGTATATATGAGAGAGAGAGAGAGAGAGAGAGAGAGAGAGAGGGAGAATCAAAAACAAAGCTTCTGGGCATGCTCAGTGTGTAAAAACGGATTCGGTCGCCAGAAACGTTCATTCACACATCCGTTCCATGCGTTTATTGCCGGAATCGTCCCTTCAGGCTTTTTCGACGGACACAAAAAACGTTGCAGGAGACTTTTTTGTGTCCGGCAAAAAAGCCTGAAGGGACGGATACGGCACAAAACTGATGAAACGCATGTCCTTCAGGCACAATCCGGCACTAATACAACTCTATGGGAAAAAAAACTGATCCGGCATAAGGAAAAAAACGTGTCCGGATTGTGCCTGAAAGAAAAAACCTGATGTGTGAAAGCAGCCTTACAGCCCTGGAATCCCGTGCCTGCACCCTGCACTTCCTCAGAATTACATGCCTCATCCTCCCTACTGTGTGCATTTCATTAAGAGATCTTCTGTGCAGGCGCTGGCGAGTCACTGTGAACTCCTGTGTGTGCGCCAAAAATATGTTCTCCCCACTTCCCCCCTCCATAGTCATTGCTAGGAACCATGTGTACATGGTGATGACTGTGTAGGGAGAAAGTGTGGAGAGCACCTTGTCAGCGCGCACACTGTAGGTCACTAGAGCAGAAGTCGCCTGTGCAGAAGGTCCCTGAATGGAGTGACCACAGAAGGGAGGGTGAGGTATGTATTTCTGATGGAGTGCAGGGCACAAGTGCAGGATTCGGGAGCTGTAATTGATACTTATGTGGGAGGCGGTAAGTATTACAATGAAGACAAGAGGCAGGGATTTCTTCCAGGCACCTCATGCCCAGGAGCCTGGAAGAAATCATTAACATAAAGAAAGAATATAACATTTCTCAGCAACAAGACCATTAGTATGAGGCATACAGGTAGGACTAGTCAAACATTTCCATTGCCTGTATGCCCATATAAATATGTCATATATGTCCCGGGATGACAGATTCCTTTTAAACCCTATTTACTAGGAGATTAACCCTATATCTGCATATAAATAGCGTTTCTCAAGGTGACAAGTTACCCTTAAAGGGACTGTCAGTACAGAATGACTGTTCAAACTAAGTCCGGCCACTCGGTGCTTCACAGCGTGGCCAATCATATAAATTCACCTTGCCACCTGCTTGTTTTTCACCCCCCACTAGTTTGATTGACAGCTCTGGCTTTATAGAGCGAGAGAAGGATGGAGATGGATGGAAATTAAACAGGTGTGAAGGTGTATATAAATGATTGGCCACCATGATAATCTGAGCTCCTCTGCTTGGTTTGAAGAGTTATGTGCACACAGAGTGCAGTTAAAGAGGTGTCCAATACACTTGAAGGATCTCACTCTGACTCATAACATTAGATATAATGCACCTGGTGCATTATATATGAGTATATCTCAATATAATGCCGGCACAATCTTCCTCCAGAGTGGGTCCACTGTGGGATACAAGCAGCAAGCATCCAGCAGTGAACTCGCTTGTATGAAACTACCCTAAAGGTGTTATCCAGGGTGTAAAGAAAAATGACACACATGAGAGGACAGGGGCATAAGGAAATCTATGACAAACAGCTCCTGGATCTCCTGGCTGGTGGTGAACTCCAGACCCTTGGTCCAGTGCTCGGCAGCTCTCATAAGGACCCGCTTGTGGTCGGCCCAGGCCTCCTTCGGGCCCCTCTGCAGGCTCCAGAACTTTCTGTGGTAAGACTCCAGGGTGAGGATGAACTGCTGGATCAGGGCCCATTTGATGCTGTCGTAGTCCTGCTCCTCCCCGGCAGGTAAGTCCCCCAAAATATCCAAGGCCTTACCCCTCAAACGGCAGGTCCAGACATGGCCCACTGATTCTGGGCCAGATGGTGTTAGCGGCAGGTCCACTCAAAGGCCAGCAGAAATGAGTCCAGGTCTCTATCCTTTTCTAACAAGAGGAAGTCATCAGAGCAGACTTTGGAAGACTTGGTTTCCGGAGGTGCTGAGGTGTCTGATGGGGACCGCTGCTGAGCCATCTCCATCTGGTGCTTAGCTACACAGCTTCACGCTCTGTCTGGTGCTCTGCAGCTTCATGCTCTGCTCGGTGCTCTGTGGCCTCTCGCTCTGCCTGGCACTCTGCAGCTTCATGGTCCGCTTGGCGCTCTGCTTGGCGCTCTGCAGCCTCACACTTTGCTCGGCATTCTGTGGCCTCCCGCTCTGCCTGGAGCTCTGCAGCTTCACTCTCCACTCGGCGCACTGCATTGCACTCTGCAGCTTCACTGCGTTCTGTAGTCTCCTGCTCTGCCTGGCGTTCTCACACTGCTAGGAGTTTGTAACAGGTGGCCTGGTCATGAGCATTGAGACTGGCTATTGCCAATTGCAGGAGGGCATCTGAGCCTGCTTGGCTGGGGTGGGTAGGTGAGGGGCAGCTCACTGCAGGACTGAGCATGGGTGGCAGGCTCCTTAGGGAGCCTTGAATGGACTCTGTATCACCTTGAACAGCACAATTGTCCACCTCCTCTCCATCACCCATAGCATTGGCCATTGCCTGGGTTTGGGACCTGGTGCCACTAGCCATCCTTGCACTGTTTGGTTACTGACACAGAGCTGCAACCCGTGCACACCAACACACCTTATATTATTTGCACTCTGACAGTCTAGTGTTGGGCTGATCTTAAGACCCCAGCTGCAAAAGCTACCACTGGTAGTCTTTAGTGTTTCAGAGTAGGGTCCCACGCTCACTATTATCTCGATCCCACTGCTGCCACCACTTTTAAGGAAAAACGACACACACGAGAGGATCGGGGATACGGATATCACCTCGCCGTCACCAATCTGTCGCAGAGCTTACACAGTCAAAGCTCTCTGGCGCCCCCTTACCCTCAGGTCAGTCAGAGAACTGCACCTAGGATAAGTAGTCCCCAGAGAGGTTGCCCTGTCATGTACTGGTTATCAGGCACTCTGCAGTGGTTCTGGAGAGCCAGTCTTGATAACTCAGTATACGGAACGCTAGAGCAATGTGATACGCAGGGGTGCATACAAGGGGCTTCCAGGGTTCTGGTGATACATTGGACTTAACCCTGAGATGCACAGTACTTTCAAAATCCATCTCTAGATGTCGGTGACGCTCGGTCTAGCTTTCATGGTACCCTCATGATTCATCTCTAGGTGTCAGTGACATTTGGTCTAGAGTTTGCTTTGATGTTGGCCTTCTTGCATAAAAGACAGTAGGGGGTCCTAGCTCTGCTTTTCTTTGCCTTCATTAACACATGGCCTCTAATTCTCTGGCCAAATGGTAAGAGTTCTGCTCTTGTGGGAATCTGTGTACTTCTCCCAAGGGTGGGGCCACTTCATGAGTGGAAGAAGATCTCCTGATAATCTATGGGGCCTGACTTCATAAATCCAAAATGGAGTCTCCCTTGTCCATCACACAGGGATTTTGTTAAAGGGATTCTGTCACCAATGTTATGGTGTCCTAACTGAGGGTAACAAACTAGTGACAGATCTCCATAGCAAAGTGCTGGGTCACTCAGTTGTACCAAAATCTTGTATTGGAAGCTCCAGCACATAATGATGAGTCCTGAATATTCATGAGCTCCTGACTTTCTCCTCCCCCCGCTGCTATTTCGTTAAAAAAAACAAAAACTGTAAATCAGTGGCACGGTGTAGAGAAAAAACCTGGGAGCTCACGAACACCAGGACTCATCATTCATCATCAACTTATTTTCCTAATGAGGTATATAACAAATATGTTTTACATCCCTGTCATAATATTATATATAAAAAAATAATAAGTAATAAAACCGTTTATGCTGGCTATAGTGTGGGTCCCCAGAGTCAATTGCCCTGGTGGGCCCTAGGCACTCCATTCCGACCCTGGTCATTGGAATCGATTTTCTTCAGTAATGGGATGAAAACTGACCTTTTCTAGCTTCTGCAGATCTGGCATAGAGCTGTCAATGCAGTTACTGGAACTGGTTTGAGCAGCTCTGCAGGGATACTATTAATGCCAGGCTCTTTGTTGTTTGGCAACTGCATCAGCGAACAATTCACTTTACTTTCCAATAAGTCTAGTTCTAGTTCCTGTTGGCCCTCACTGTCTTTGTGATAATTAATGCTGGCACTGGCATATAGTTTCCCTGCATATTCCTTCCATCTCTACTTGATGTCCTGCTGGTCACTAATTTCATTACCATATTTGTCATTGATTGTTTCTTGAATGCTAAGAAAGGCTCTTTCTATTGTTTCACATTGGCAAATAATTCCCTGGTGTAGCTCTTCTTATAGGTTTCTTCGAGGCACAATATATACAATGATAAATAAATTCAGTGTGGGAAATTGCATGTGCAGCAATGTATTTTGCCAGTATGCACCAGTATTCCTTTTTTTAGCTGTTTTAAAAAGTGTAGTCAACCACGTGTTTCAAGGGACACCATGTGCACTGTATGCTTGGTTGCCAACCATCCAGAAATTCTGAAACAATCCGGAAAAACAGAGTTTTCTGCCCTGTCCTGTGAAAAAAAAACTCTAAGGCATCCAGGATTTTTTTTGAGACTGAAGAAACTTATACTGATAATATTGATTGCAAATTATTTGCAAATTATCATAATTTTACAGTTTACAGACATGCATCACTTATAATCATAATAATTTATTATGGTTTTCCAATATGTCTGTAAAAATATTGTATGCCCATGACATTTTGGTAAGCTGTGTAGAACAAACAAAAAGCCAAGTTAACAACCCTGGCTGTATGGTTTTTGTTTTTTACAATCAGAGTCAATGGCAGAAATACGCATCTACATAGAAAGAAAGCAAAAGTCTGGGTCATTAATTTTGCATCACTATTCAAATATGTACATTAAAAAAAGTACATGGAAACACACCAAGACTAACACCCCCATCATGATGTGAACAAAGTTTTACGACTACAAATCTGAAGATTTCCCAACAGCTAATGAGCACCGCTCATTAAATGAGATATTGTGACAATAAATATCTACAGGGAAATTATATAAATGCAGCTGTAATTAGACTAGCACAGAGGAATCTACACTTTAGAGGCAACCTGTCAGAAGTTTCTGCCCCTAAAACCAATATCAGTACCTGAACGTTTGACTCCTGTACTATCCAAAGGTATCATTTGAAGACTAAGTAAATGTCTTATTATTATTCATTTTAATCCTTCTATGCTAATAAGCTCTTTGCTGTCAAGGAGGTGAAGACAGTTCCTAAAGGAGTCAAGATATTGGTACCATTATCCCACTAAATGTCCAGTCTCCACTTTTTTTGACTATGAACAGCTTATTAGCAGTGCTAGTGAGTAACTTACTAACTTACTCTATGGCCGGGGTCAGACTAGCGTATGGCATCTGATGCGAGAGCATTGGATGCAATATGATAATGACCCTCGGCTCCTGCTCTGCTGCGAGCGGGAGCCGAGTGTCATGCGTATGTGCTCCGAGCCTCTCGTGCAGAGAGGATCGGAGCACAGCAGAGGAGGTGGAGAAATTAATTTCTCCATCTCCTCCGTTGCTGGGGTCAGCGTATATTGTACATCACTCGGATGATATCTGAGTGATGTGCGTTGTCTCACTTGCACCCATAGGCTTATATGGGTGCTGGCGAGCCGAGACTCGGCCGAGTGTCGGTGACAATCACAGCATTCTGACATTTCACTCACACTGATGTGAGCTGCCTTATAGATGAATACTGGTCCGAGTGCTATGCAATGTTTTATCGCATAGCACTCGTGAGTATTCATCGCTAGTGTGACCCCGGTCTAACTCTAAGTTACTGTTCATTGCCTGTTGTCAAGTGTAATCCAACTCTAGCAGCAAGAGACACCAAAATAGATTTCGGGAAATGGGAGCTGGTCTGCATCTTTCTATTCCTCCTGCTTGAAGGTCTGTCAAACTATATACAGGCATACTAGAGAGGGCATTCTGTTTAGGTAGCCATACACTTGGGAAATTGCAGGAGCAAGGCATACTGGGAAATTTTAGAGGTTGTCTGGGTAAAATACACAATTTTGTGTGCAATTTTGAATTTTTTTATGTATTTTTTTCCTCATTCATTAAAAAGGTAAAATGCAGCAAAAATGCTGAACGAATTCACATGCTGTAGATTTGAAACCTCTTCAGATCTGTAAGGCCATGTGTATACATTGAGTATTTGATGAGGTTTTCTTACCTCAGTATTTATAAGCCAAAACCAGCATTGAAACAATCAGAGAAGTATCATAGAAACACGTCACCACTTCTATATTTTTTACCCACTCCTGGTTTAGACTTACAAATACTGAGGTAAAAGTGTGCATATGGCGTAAGAAAACAATAAGCAATGTGTGCATGAGACTTAAGCTGGAGTTACACTGCTGTATAACATGACCGAGTGCTATGCGATAAAACATCCCATAACACTCGGCCCAGTGTTACTCTATGGGGCAGCATGCTGAGATTGGCAGCGAGACTCGGCTCACACGCACCCATACAAGTCTATGGGTGCGAGTAAAACATTGTACTGCATTCGGATATCATGCCGACACCGGCAGCAGAGGATATGCAGAAATTACTTTCTTGGTCTCCTCACCTGTGCTCCGATTCTCTCATATGAGAAAATTGGAGCACAGTAGCATATTGCATCCAGTGCTCTTGCATTGGATGCCATGCACTGGTGTGATTCCAGCCTTATAGAGGTACTCCCATCTCCAAGATCTTATTCCAATATGTAGCAGATATGATAATAATAATAATAATAATAATAATAATATTCACAAATACCTCCAATTAGAAATCTAATATAGTTTTTCAGATTCGTTATTTCACTTACCCTATGTGCAGGCACTGCAGTATCTTAGGTATCCATGGTTACAGCCACTAACAGTTAACTAACTCTCTATATGGCCAGGGTCACATTTGTGAGAAACTCGCACGAGTCTCGCGTCTCAATACCCAGCACTGCTGCCGGCACTCAGACCGGAGCCGTTCAGCTGCATAGTAATACATGCAGCCTCACACTCCAGTTCCGAGTGCCGGCGGCAGTGCCGGGTATTGAGTCGCGAGACTCGTGCTAGTTTCTCGCAGCTGTGACCCCGGCCTATGAGTGGTCATAACCATGGATACCTAAGCTGTTGCAAAGCCCTACACATAAAAAATAATCCCAAAATATTCTTTAACTACGTAAATAGTAAGAAACTAAAAAATGATAGTGTTGCCCCCTTAAAAATAGTCTGGGTGAAATAGTGGATGAAGATGAGGAAAAAGCCAATATGCTAAATGACTTTTTTTCATCAGTATTTACACAAGAAAATTCCATGGCAGACAAAATGACTAGTGATAAAAATTCCCCATTAAATGTCACCTGCTTAACCCAGCAGGAAGTACGTCGGCGTCTTAAAATCACTAAAATTGACAAATCTCCGGGTCCGGTTGGGATACTGCAGGAATTAAGTACAGTCATTGATAGACCATTATTTTTAATCTTTAAAGACTCCATAATAACAGGGTCTGTACCACAGGACTGGCGTATAGCAAATGTGGTGCCAATATTCAAAAAGGGGACAAAAACTGAACTTGGAAATTATAGGCCAGTAAGCTTAACCTCTACTGTGGGTAAAATCCTGGAGGGCATTCTAAGGGATGCTATACTGGAGTATCTGAAGAGGAATAACCTCATGACCCAATACCAACATGGATTTACTAAGGACCGTTCCTGTCAGACTAATCTGATCAATTTCTATGATGAGGTAAAATCCAGACTGGACCAAGGGAACGCAGTGGACGTAGTGTATATGGACTTTTCAAAAGCTTTTGATGCGGTGCCACACAAAAGGTTGATACATAAAATGAGAATAATGGGGATAGGGGAAAATATGTGTAAGTGGGTTGAGAGTTGGCTCAGGGATAGAAAAAAAGGGGTGATTATTAATGGAGCACACTTGGACTGGGTCGCAGTTGGCAGTGGGGTACCACAGGGGTCAGTATTGGGCCCTCTTCTTTTTAACATATTTATTAATGACCTTGTAGGGGCATACAGAGCAGAATTTTCAATGTTTGCAGATGACACTAAACTCTGCAGGGTAATCAATACAGAGGAGGACAATTTTATATTACAGGATGATTTATGAAAACTAGAAGCTTGGGCTGAAAAATGGCAAATGAACTTTAATGGGGATAAATGTAAGGTCATGCACTTGGGTAGAGCAAAGACGATGCATAATTATGTGCTTAATTCTAAAACTCTGGGCAAAACCATCAATGAAAAAGACCTGGGAGTATGGGTGGATGACAAACTCATATTCAGTGGCCAGTGTCAGGCAGCTGCTACAAAGGCAAATAAAATAGTGGGATGCATTAAAAGAAGCATAGATGCTCATGAGGAGAACATAATTTTACCTCTATACAAGTCACTTGTGCAACCACACTTAGAATACTGTGCACAGTTCTGGTCTCCGGTGTATAAGAAAGACATAGCTGAACTAGAGCGGGCGCAGAGAAGAGCGATCACAGTTATGAGAGGACTGGGGGTCGGCAATACCAAGATAGGTTATTACAGTTTAGGCTATTTAGTTTGGAAAAACGAAGGCTAAGAGGTGATCTTATTTTAATGTATAAATATATGAGGGGACAGTACAAAGACCTTTCCGATGATCTTTTTAATCATAGACCTGAGACAGGGACAAGGGGGCATCCTCTACGTCTGGAGGAAAGAAGGTTTAATCATAATAACAGACGCAGATTCTTTACTGTAAGAGCAGTGAGACTATGGAACTCTCTGCCGTATGATGTTGTAATGAGTGATTCATTACTAAAATTTAAGAGGGGACTGGATGCCTTTCTTGAAAAGTATAATGTTACAGGTTATATATACTAGATTCCTTGATAGGGCGTTGATCCAGGGAACTAGTCTGATTGCCGTATGTGGAGTCGGGAAGGAATTTTATTCCCCAATGTGGAGCTTACTCTTTGCCACATGGTTTTTTTTTGCCTTCCTCTGGTTCAACATGTTAGGGCATGTTAGGTTAGGCTATGGGTTGAACTAGATGGACTTAAAGTCTTCCTTCAACCTTAATAACTACTGTATATACTCAAGTATAAGCTGAGAATTTCAGCCCCTTTTTTTAGGCTGAAATTGCCCCTCTCGGCTTATACTCGAGTCATTCCCAGGGATCAGCAGGGGAGGGGGAGCGGCAGCTGTGTAATAATACTCACCTGCTCCTGGTGCGGTCCCTGCACATCCCTGGTTCCTGGGTGCCGGCAGCTTCTTCCTGTAGTGAGCGGTCACGTGGTACTGCTCATTACAGTAATGAATATGGACCTGACTCCACTCCCATAGGGTTGGAGCCGCATATTCATTACTGTAATGAGTGGTACCATGAGACCGCTTACTACACGACGAAGCTGCCGGCACCGGGGAACAGACGTACAGGGACCGCACCAGGAGCACGTGAGTATAATGCAGTGCGCAATATTCACCTGTTCCCCATTCCACCGCCAGCCACCGCTGTGTCTTCCCCGTTCTCTGCAGGGACGCTCAGGTCAGAGGGCGCGATGACGTGATTAGTGCACGCCACCCTCTGCCTGAACAGTGCAGAGGACGGGGAAGACACAGCGGCGTCCATCAGTGGAACGGGGAGCAGGTGAATATAGCAAGTGCCAGGGGCCTGAGAGGTGAGCATGTCATTTTTTTTTTTTAATCGCAGCAACAGCATATGGGGCAAATGTCTGTATGGAGCATCTTATGTGGCCATGTGCATCATTATATGGGGGAAAATATCTCTATGGAGCATTTTATTGGGCCATGTGCAGCGTTATATGGGGGCAAATATCTCTATGGGGCATCTTATGGGGCCATGTGCAGCATTATATTGGGCAAATATCTGTATGGGGCCATGTTTAGCATTATATGGGGCAAATATCTCTATGGAACATCTTATGGGGCCATGTGCAGCATTATATGGGGCAAATATCTCTATGGAGCATCTTATGGGGTCATAATCAGCATTTGTGGAGCATTATATGGGGCAAAAGTCTGTATGGAGCATCTTATGGGGCCATAATCAACATTTGTGCAGCATTGTATGGGGCGTATTTTGTATGGAGCATCTTATGGGGCCCCTGATTCAATATGGATATTCAAAAACACTTAAACTACTGATGTCTCAATTAATTTTACTTTTATGGTATCTATTTTTATTTTTGAAGTTTACCAGTAGCTGCTGTATTTTCCACCCTAGGCTTATACTCGAGTCATTAAGTTTTCCCAGTTTTTTGTGGCAAAATTAGGGGTCTCGGCTTATACTCGGGTCGGCTTATACTCAAGTATATACATTATGTTTCTATGTTACATGGGGTAAGATACATAGCAAATTAGCAGAACTATACTACATTTCTAATTTGAGTCATTATTATTGTGACACTCACTACATATTGGGATAGGATCTCAGAGATTAAAATATCTCTATAAGGAATCTCATTCACTTTGCGAGTATTGTAAAATGCTGAGTTTTATCTCCGCAACAGTACATGGGAACAAAGTGGCAAAAATGCAAGGTGTGTCCAAACCATTAAACTGATATGTGCACCATATGCGTTTTTCGTTTGTGGGCTATAAGAGCAGGAAGACCAAAATTTTCTACAGCATTTGTGTGAAAGGACAAGTAAGTTTAAAGTATAACCTGAATGCATGGGTGCAAAACTGTTTAGCATTCATATACAAAATAGTTGAGGCAATTTCTGCTTGCTATAAGTTTACAAATCCTTTCTAATCAGTATAAAATTAATGGTAATCATTTTCCGCCATTTGCACTGCCAAAGTACTATGCCATTGTCTGTTTCCTTCACAGATTGATTTATAAATACATTAATTTTCAAATAATTTCATAGACTCTTTTCTGTCTGCCAGTTTATAAAGGTCTTGTATGTGTAAGACGCTCTCAGAGAACAATGCAAGTCTATATTTTCCATCAGGAAACAGTGAATGTGAATTAGGCACAATTGGGGAACATGAAGATGTCAGATATTGTGTAGGCCGCTTCTTGTGTGGGTGATAGTAATGTTTTTCCTTGGGCATTTGTAAGGGGGTCGACAGCACTGTGGGTATCTGCATGCTGGGTCCGGCACTAGAGAGGCTGCATCCCCTGTTCCCGGGGGGAAGCCTGACTGAGCCAGACCTTCCCCTATTGCCTGGAGGAAGTGCTAATGAGGTGGACTTTCCTGCTGTCTCAGAAGGGCGGGGAGTGAGAGGAGAAAAGCGTGCAGCAGCAAGGGCATAAAAAGGAAAAGCACGCGCAAGACAGTTTGGTGCAAACGCAGAGCAGCGCGCTCTGCTTCCCCTTCCCCAACACAGAGTACCAGCGCTGCGACAGGTGGCATAGAGAGAGCCCCCGTTGCTGGCAGAGGGACCGCTGCAGAACAGAGCAGAGCCGTGCACCCAGAGCAGAGTTGTGCACACTGAGCAGACAAGAAGGACAGGGACTGCTGCACTGAGGGGAGATGTGTGTCTAGCAACAGCAACAGCATCGTGTAGACCTGCGTCCGCCATCTCCCACTGTTGGCAGCGGGGATTAGAGAGGGAGGGTGATGTGCAGTGTGTGCCTGGCAAGTGCAGAGAGAGGTGCAGTGTACCGGTGACTACCAGAAAGCAAGGCGCCAAATGCATCGTGTCCGTGAGTACAACACACGTGCCCCATAAGAGTGACTCGGGACAGGACAGACCCTTACACCCTGACTGTGCCATTATAGGTTTGCCAAGCCACATTGGGCTCATACAGGACTGTGGCCCATACCCTTGTCAGACACTACCGCAAGGACCAGTGAGTGCTTTGGTCCCAGAGCATCCATACAGCGTAGGCCTGTGCCCAAGCACTGCCACCACAACCGCTGACAGAGACTGTGAGGAGAGTCATGCCGGGGCCACGCGACTTCTGAAAATGGCCGACCCGTTTCGCTCAACCCTATGGACTAGGGCTCAGCGGAAGGTACCGGAGACCGACCGTTGCCACCAGAAGATGGGGCATTGATGCCCACAGGACCTTCAGGGAAAAGCTACCACTACAGCTGTTGTCGGCGCTAACCATTTCATGGACTTAGGAATAAAAACTGCCGTTACTAGTACCGTTATTCTTCACCTCACCATATCCTTTGCATTGAACTGTTTTATCCCCTCTTTAACCCTTTACCTCCCTGCGTGGAGTATTCCCCTGTTAGTAAACTTGTTAACCCTTGCTCTGCCTCCTGTCCTTCACTGCATCCCGTGCTCCTGCTTACACATTACTAGGGGTAGACACTCCACGTCTGCAGCCAGATTAGCTGCACACGAGGCCTAGTCACACTGTATGCATTTAACTAAAGTTGCTGCTCTGATCATTCTGGTTTTTTTTTCAAGTGTAGATATTCACCCTCCATGAGCCACAGGCTGCACTACTAAGTATAACAGCATTTTCTCTGCATAAAGATCTAAATTGTATTCCTTTTTACATACATATTGTACTGTACGTAGAGATACTACTATGAAAACCTATGAATTATATATTGTTGGATGATGCTTATTATATTATTTATCAAAGAAAACCACATATGCTTTTTACTCTCACATGGCAGAGACTGTGGTCATCTTCTTAGAAGTGTTGACCAAAAAATAGATAAAGTAAAGCTATGTTCACACGTTGTGTTTTTGCTGCTTTTCTCATGCAAATGTTGAGCTTCGTCATTTCACAATACTAGGAAAGTCTAAAGGCCCCTTCACATTTAGCGACGCTGCAGCGATACCGACAACGATCCGGATCGCTGCAGCGTCGCTGTTTGGTCGCTGGAGAGCTGTCACACAGACCGCTCTCCAGCGACCAACGATGCCGGTAACCAGGGTAAACATCGGGTAACTAAGCGCAGGGCCGCGCTTAGTAACCCGATGTTTACCCTGGTTACCATGCTAAAAGTAAAAAAAAACAAACAGTACATACTTACCTACAGCCGTCTGTCCTCCAGCGCTGCGCTCTGCTTCTCTGCTCTCCTCCTGTACTGTCTGGGAGCCGGAAAGCAGAGCGGTGACGTCACCGCTCTGCTTTCCGGCTCACAGCCAGTACAGGAGGAGTGCAGAGCACAGCGCTGGAGGACAGACAGCTGTAGGTAAGTATGTACTGTTTGTTTTTTTTTACTTTTAGCATGGTAACCAGGGTAAACATCAGGTTACTAAGCGCGGCCCTGCGCTTAGTTACCCGATGTTTACCCTGGTTACCAGTGAAGACATCGCTGGATCGGTGTCACACACGCCGATCCAGCGATGTCCACGGGAGATCCAGCGACGAAATAAAGTTCTGGACTTTATTCAGCGACCAACGATCTCCCAGCAGGGGCCTGATCGTTGGTCGCTGTCACACATAACGATTTCATTAACGATATCGTTGCTACGTCACAAATAGCAACGATATCGTTAACAATATCGTTATGTGTGAAGGTACCTTAAGGCCGGTTTCACACATCAGTGGCTCCGGTACATGAGGTGACAGTTTCCTCACGTACCGGAGCCACTGACACACGTAGACACAGATAAATCAATGCATCTGTGCAGATGTCATTGATTTTTTGCGGACCGTGTCTCCGTGTGCCAAACATGGAGACATGTCAGTGTTCGTGGGAGCGCACGGATTACACGGACCCATTAAAGTCAATGGATCCATGTAAAACACGAACCGCACACGGACGTTGTCCGTCTGCAGTCCGTGTGCCGTGCAGGAGACAGCGCTACTGTAAGCGCTGTCCCCCCACTGGTGCTGAAGCCGCCATTCATATCTTCTCTCCAGCAGCGTTTGCTGTAGAGAAGATATGAATAATCATGTTTAAAATAAAGCTCCATGTGCCCACCCCACTCCCACCCCCTGTGCGCCCCCCTCCTCCCCTCCCGTTGTTATTAAAATACTCACCCGGCTCCCTCGCTGGCTGGCGCTGCTTCCTGTCCTGGCTGCACCCTCTACTGTATGAGTGGTCACGTGGGGACTCTCATTTACAGTAATGAATATGCGGCTCCACCTCCCATAGGGGTGGAGCCGCATATTCATTACTGTAAATGAGCGGCCCCACGTGACCGCTCATACAGTAGAAGGTGCGGCCAGGACAGGAAGCAACGCCAGCCAGCGAGGGAGCCGGGTGAGTATTTTAATAACAGCGGGGGGGCGCACAGGGGGTGGGAGGGGGGTGGAGACATGGAGCTTTATTTTAAACACGATTATTCATATCTTCTCTACAGCAAACGCTGCTGCAGGGAAGATATGAATCGCGGCTTCAGCACCAGATGCAGGGAACAGCGCTAAACTTTAGCGCTGTCTCCCGCACGGTGTGTGTGCCGCACGTGTGCCACACTGATGTGCTACAGAAACGCAGCGGCACACAGACACGGATAATTCCGGTGCTGATTTTTCCGGTACCGGAATTATCTGGACGTGTGAGACTGGCCTAAGAGAGTTCAGAAATTTCATGCACATAGATTTTTTTTCTCCTGATTGTTTTGTCAAACATCTTGATTTTTGCAAAATGCAGCATGTCACTTCTTCTTTCAGCATTTTTTCAGCGTTTTTCACCCATTAGTAGTGCAAAAACACTAAAAAAAAAGCTGGTATCAGGTTTTGCTGCATTTGTGGTGACAAAACCTGATGAAGTTGAATGACACTTTTTTAAAGCACTAATCTTTATCAGCATGCACAAGAGGCAAATGTACCCTGACAAAAACGCAGGAAAAAATGCAGAAAAAAAAAACGCAGCAAAAGCTAAGCAAAACCTGCTTTTTGTAAGCAGCTTAAACTTAGCATAAAAAAGCAGCAAAAACGCAAAGTGTGAACATAGCCTAATACTGTCATACAGTACTAAAATAATGCTGAACTATTGTGTGCATGGATTCCTATTAAACAATGCTGTAATTCAATGTTAAAAAAATTAGTTGGAATGACCAGCACAATACTACAAAGTCTGAATAGTGACCAGACCAAGCATTTACAATTACACTTTAATTTTTGGACCGATCTTTTTATATAAGCCATGCTCAGTAACTTAGAAATATTTCTAATTTGCATGCAAATTTGACTGTTCTTTCTGAAGGAAACTATTAGCATTACATTGGTTATAAGTGCCTGAATCTCTTCAGGGTGCCATAAATTTTATTAAAATGAACCACCACTTAAAGTAATAATTTCATCAGTCACAGGAATATAAAGGTCATTTTTAATAGTGTGAAACTAAAGTGTCTCCTATAAATTGCCAGGGGATGAAAACTTTAGAATGTGAAAACTCTGCAATTCTTTCATTTTGCTAATGGCTAACAAAGAACACCCGTATCTGAAATAAATGCAGAGAGGCCAGTGGCTTTACCTCTGAAGTGTAGACATTACTACACATTTACTTCAATTATATATTATTTGATTTGGTCTCTATCGCCTCATTGAAAACCCATTTGTAAATGGTGGATGTAGAGGATTATAACTTGGATAGAAATGGACTTTGAGTCGCTGTAATGAACGCATGATGATTTTTATCATTACACATTGCCATTTTTACAGCAGGTAGTGGTAGTCACCACCTAAAGTGAATGAGCATCAGTGTTGCAGAAATGCTCTTACATTTGTCCTGGATGACTAGGCCAAAAATTAAGGCCGGCCACAATGATTACAGATAACAACACACAACCTTCAGAATCATTCCTCCATGTCATGCTGTCAATATAATGTATATGAATAACAGAACTGAAAAAAAAGACAGATTAGGATCAGCGTATACAGCATTAGGGCAATAGGTTAACTGTGAAGTTGTATACAAGTGTTGTAAGTGCCCCTCTAGATGTGACTGGAGTATAGGCATGATGTAGCAGCAGAATATGGACTGCATCTCTGAATGTGGCTGGAGTATAGGCATGATGTAACTGTGAGATGATGGGGAATATGCCGCTGATCGTCAGTCACCCATCATTAACCGTTTGCATGTAATTTGCAGCTGCTGTTTATTTCGTTAGTAACGTAGAATTGACAATACTATTGCCTGCAGTAATAATCATCAGCCACAGGAGGCCACTGTTTCCCCTGCAAATGCTTGATGACTCCGGCTTAAACTGGTTTGTGCAGGATTTTGATTCTGGGGCTGTGACCCCAGTTCTGTGAGGAGAAATAAAAACAGCGTCTCTGTTGGCAGAGATTGGTGTTATGTTACATGGACTCTGTTCTGCTGGTTTGAACTGCAGTTTGGACAGAAGCAGACAGAGCCCCAGGCCAGGGGGCAGAACAAGCATTTGTGAAGAAGCGCCTGACAGGAAGGGGTTGGTTTGGCGGCCATCTTGAGAAAGTTTGATCCTTAATGTGAACACGACGGTGTATATTTCCATAACTGAGTTCTATCTAGGGGATTTAGAGTCATCTTGTAACGTTTGTAAGCTGCTTGTGCTTCATCACCAATATACAACCCCTGGCATTTGATTGTTCCAGTGTTCCAAGTAAATGCTCAGTGTCTGCACTAGGTGGCTGCGTAAATTATAGTAACCTTGACAACATTTCCGTGCCTACTGAGTGACGCAGCACAGTGGTCCCTGTCAGTTCTGACCGGATGTGTGTGAATTAACCTGTCAAATTTTGTTCATTGGTGGAAGAGTAACCAGTATGAGTTTAAGAACGGAGTCACAATAAACGTCTGAAAAATCAGTCTGAGCCTCCCTGCCGAGAGTCGCACAAGTGCAATGCAAGTGTCATGCGAGTGTTAGCGCCAATTAACTCACTCCAGCTTTCTGACATCAGCGCGAGCTCCGTGGGAAATTTCCCCACTACACTTGTGCTGACTTCACGTAGGTAAAGTGAGTTCATTGGCTGTGAACTCCTAGGACCTGTCTGATGGCACCATGAGCAGGCGAGGTTTCTCAGGCTTGCAATGCCGTCAAACAGGGAATAGGAGTTCACAGGGAGACACCGAGCACACGCTTCTCAGTGTCTCTGCTGGATGTACTGCACTGATTCGCAAATTGTTCAAATTTGACAGGTCATGCGAATATCATAACTGTAATTACACAGGTGTGTCTGTATGATTACCACAGGGATACCCCACCTTTCCAATGGATACCTGCTGCAAATATTCTCAGTCTCAAAGATTCATAAGCTCCTGGAAGAAGCATGACAAAATGCACGTCGAGGGGAAAAGATGCGGTGCTATAGTTGTCTGCTAGGCTCACAGTTCACTTAGACCAATAGGTAATATCTTGTACCTATATGATCTTATTTGCTGGCTGACACTTTGACATTGAGACTACATTATGGAAAGTTTTCTATAATGTGCATGGGTAACCACTGTCTGACTTTCCTTTATCTTTCTACCTTTAAACCACTGCTATGACCCCATCATTGCATTCATTGTGAGTGAGCACTTTACTGCATCCTTGTTCTGTAAGCACCTTTTCTGACTTTAATTGTTTTTACTTTTATTACTTAATAAAACATTTATTTTCCTTCTAGTCCTGTTCACTTTTTTGTCCTGGATATTACCTATCACAGGCTGTGTGTTTGTATCTGTGCATTTGAAGTGTTTTCTGATTGGGATTTTCCCTAGTAAAAGGACACTTTTTTAATTCACGTAAGCATTAGAATGGAGCTAGAATGTCTTCCAAATGGTTGTGCGAGTTTCACTGGCTTCCAATCTAATAACATATTGAATAATAAAATATTCGAATGGAATTGACTTCTTTATACAAGTGCTTCTCACTAAATTAGAATATCATCAAAAAGTAGATTTATTTCTGTTCTTCAAAACAAAAAGTGAAACCCGTATACTATATTACAAACAAAGTGATCTATTTCAAGTGTTTATTTCTATTAATATTGATGATTATGGCTTACAGTCAATGAAAACCCAAAAGTCATTTTCTCAGTAAATTAGAATAATTAACAAAAAACAACTGCAAAGGCTTCCTAAGCATTTAAAAAGGTCCCTTAGTCTGTTTCAGTAGGCTCCACAATCATGGGGAAGACTGCCGACTTGACAGATGGCTGCGCACAGAGTGCTGTATCCAAGCATATTAATGGAAAGTTGAGTGGAAGGAAAAAGTGTTGTAGACAAAGGTGCACAAGCAAACAGGATAACATCAGATTTGAAAGGCACAGTGGCTTAGTGGTTAGCACTGCAGCCTTGCAGCGCTGGGGTCCTGGGTTCAAATCCCACCAAGAACAACATCTACAAGGAGTTTGTATGTTCTCCCCATGTTTGCGTGGGTTTCCTCCAGGTTCTCCGGTTTCCTCCCACATTCCAAAGACATACTGATAGGGAATTGAGATTGTGAGCCCTATCAGGGGCAGTGCCAATAATATCTGAAAAGTGCTGTGGAATTCATGGCGCTATATAAATGAGTACGTTGATGCATTGGTTTTTCACTTTTATTTTTATAATTAATTTTAATATCAATGCATTCATTATTAACACAGGTTTTATGCATTAACACAGTGTTTGTGGAGCAAATACTGAAGACCATTTCCCCTCTATCCCTCCCCATTTTTAATGTGTGCTTCGATTAGAGTAGATAGGTGGTCTATAAAAGCCACATACATTTAAAAAGAATTCCTTGACATTTTTTAACTCTTATTATAGTAAAGTTATAATTTTTATTCAGGTAGCCCAATTGGGCACTTTGTTAACAAGTTTGCAAAAAAAAAATTTAACAACAATACAATAGTTCACTATAATTGTCCAATTAATCATAATTCTCTATTGGTTTCTCACCTATCACCATAGCTGTATAAATAATCTATATTAGGGTTTTTTAATAAAATGTAAATTTCATAAGGGCAAATAATCCTCTGACAGTGAAAGATTATTATTACTATAGTTCCTAAGTATGGTGGAATTAGACTGGCACATGGGGAGTTAATAGCATACAGTAAGGTACTTGGGTAGTGCCTATATATGGAGCAACAAACACGAGGCTGTAACCCTGACGAAGAAGTGCATTACACTTTGAAACGCATTGGTTGTTTTTGGCCTCAGCGAGGCGCCGTAGGCCAGTGGCGTCACAAGCTGCCCAGCAGTATTGGCCATCTTTTCTCCATGCAACCAGGGACGCCACCGGCCGGGTCGTCTCTGGCTCTGCATGGATTAGCAACACATCCCTGCTGACTTTACACAGCACCGGACGGTGCGTCTATACCCACCTGCTCTGATTACTCACTGCTTCACCTCCGCCTGAACCCACAGCACGCCCTTTCCAGTACAACAGGTGGCGGTGGGTGCTTATCCACTGTCCAGTTTCCCATCTAGCAAATTGGCAAGACATACGGGATCATTGTCAGTGAACTATAAGGTATGTGAACCCCTATATGTGTAATCATAAATGTTTTTGGGGTGACATGTACAGCACGTACTGTGAGTGATATACAACGGAGCAGTACAATTGTCTATAAAGTTATTTCCTCTGGGTGTATGAGGAACACTTGTTAGATATATTTTTTCATTATTGATCAGCACCATATGGCAACCAGAGGCTGATGAATGCGTATGATTGTAGACGTTTGAGTTAGTTGTTAACTCTCTCTAGGCACCTGAAGCGCGGTATTTCTAAATCATTGATTAATTTTAACTTTTGACGGAAGTGGCACAGTATCTGTCTGAATACCAGCAGCTCTCGACTTTTTGCCAGTGCTGCGCCAGTGTGTTTATTACTTTTAATCAGTTTTATCTCTGCTTTCACACTTAGGCAGCTCTAAATATGGCTCTTCATGCACTATGGAATGATAGGGATCACAGATTTGCATGTATTAAAGAACGATTCACAGCCAAGGCTCCTTCCCCTATCGATGTGTGTCATGTTAAAGAATTACTAAAATCTCTGGAAAAATTATTAAACATAGAGATGAGAGATATGTGGGAAGTAGCTTCACTGGAGAAATACATACAAGCCAATACAATTCCTAAAGGCTTAGTAATATATAAAAGTCTTGCAGGAGACTTTGGAAACCCCAGCATTCGTGAAGAATAGGATAAAATGTTCCATGAATTCTCCTTGAGGGCTTTACAGTTTGTTATTGATAAACGTGTTCTAAACTTAGGTAACTTCAGTCATCAAATCACTAAAATTTTTGATGAGCTTAACCCCTTCAAGACCCAGCCTATTTTGACCTTAAAGACCTTGCCGTTTTTTGCAATTCTGACCAGTGTCCCTTTATGAGGTAATAACTCAGGAACGCTTCAACGGATCCTAGCGGTTCTGAGATTGTTTTTTCGTGACATATTGGGCTTCATGTTAGTGGTAAATTTAGGTCAATAAATTCTGCATTTATTTGTGATAAACACGGAAATTTGGCGAAAATTTTGAAAATTTCGCAATTTTCACATTTTGAATTTTTATTCTGTTAAACCAGAGAGATATGTGACACAAAATAGTTAATAAATAACATTTCCCACATGTTTACTTTACATCAGCACAATTTTGGAAACAAAATTTTTTTTGTTAGGAAGTTATAAGGGTTAAAATTTGACCAGCGATTTGTCATTTTTACAACGAAATTTACAAAACCATTTTTTTTAGGGACCACCTCACATTTGAAGTCAGTTTGAGGGGTCTATATGGCTGAAAATACCCAAAAGTGACACCATTCTAAAAACTGCACCCCTCAAGGTACTCAAAACCACATTCAAGAAGTTTATTAACCCTTCAGGTGCTTCACAGCAGCAGAAGCAACATGGAAGGAAAAAATGAACATTTAACTTTTTAGTCACAAAAATTATCTTTTAGCAACAATTTTTTTATTTTCCCAATGGTAAAAGGAGAAACTGAACCACGAAAGTTGTTGTCCAATTTGTCCTGAGTACGCTGATACCTCATATGTGGGGGTAAACCACTGTTTGGGCGCACGGCAGGGCTTGGAAGGGAAGGAGCGCCATTTGACTTTTTGAATCAAAAATTGGCTCCACTCTTTAGCGGACACCATGTCACGTTTGGAGAGCCCCCGTGTGCCTAAAAATTGGAGCTCCCCCACAAGTGACCCCATTTTGGAAACTAGACGCCCCAAGGAACTTATCTAGATGCATAGTGAGCACTTTGAACCCCCAGGTGCTTCACAAATTGATCCGTAAAAATGAAAAAGTACTTTTTTTTCACAAAAAAATTCTTTTAGCCTCAATTTTTTCATTTTCACATGGGCAACAGGATAAAATGGATCCTAAAATGTGTTGGGCAATTTCTCCTGAGTACACCAATACCTCACATGTGGGGGTAAACCACTGTTTGGGCACATGGTAAGGCTCGGAAGGGAAGGAGCGCCATTTGACTTTTTGAATGAAAAATTATTTCCATCGTTAGCGGACACCATTGTTGTGAATTCTGTGGCTGAGTTCACTTCTGTGGTCACAAGTGGTATTGCAGTCTCTGGGCTTCCTCCCTCAGGTGTTTTGGTGAGCTCGTTGGCTGCCTTGCTATTTAGCTCCACCTGAGTCTGTCTTCCTTGCTCCTTGTCAATGTTCCAGTGTTGGATCTGAGCTACTGCATCTTTCCTTGGGCCTGCTGCTCTGCTAGATAAGTGCTTCTAGTTTGTTTTCTGTTTTTTCTGTCCAGCTTGCTATTAACTTTTGCTGGAAGCTCTGAGAAGCAAAGGGGTGCACCGCCGTGCTGTTAGTTCGGCACGGTGGGTCTTTTTGCCCCTTTGCGTGGTTTTCGTTTTAGGGTTTTTTGTAGACTGCATAGTTCTCTTTGCTATCCTCGCTCTGTCTAGAATATCGGGCCTCACTTTGCTGAATCTATTTCATTCCTACGTTTGTCTTTTCATCTTGCTAACAGTCATTATATGTGGGGGGCTGCCTATTCCTTTGGGGTATTTCTCTGAGGTAAGTCAGGCTTGTATTTCTATCTTCAGGCTAGTCAGCTCCTCAGGCAGTGCCGAGTTGCATAGGTAGTTGATAGGCGCAATCCACTGCTGCTTATAGTTGTGTGAGGATAGATCAGGTACTGCAGTCTACAGAGATTCCACGTCTCAGAGCTCGTCCTATTGTTTTTGGTTATTGCCAGATCTCTGTATGTGCGCTGATTACTGCACGCTGTGTTGCCTGATTGCCAGCCATAACAGTACAAGGAGCCCTTCAATGATTTCCAATAGAGGGAAAAAAGAAATCCTGACATCATTTTTTTTTCTTAGCTCTGTCTTCAGTCTTTTTTTTCCCCTAGACATTAGAGTGCTTCAGGACACAGCTGTGGACATGGATATTCAGGCTCTGTGCTCCTCAATGGATAATCTCGTTGTAAATGTACAAAAGATTCAAGATACTATTGATCAGAAATCGATGCTAGAACCAAGAATTCCGATTCCTGATTTGTTTTTTGGTGACAGAACTAAGTTCCTGAGCTTCAGAAATAATTGTAAGCTATTTTTGGCCTTGAAACCTCATTCTTCTGGTAATCCTATTCAACAGGTTTTGATTATTATTTCTTTTTTGCGCGGCGACCCACAGGACTGGGCGTTTTCTCTTGCACCAGGAGATTCTGCATTGAGTAATGTTGATGCATTTTTCCAGGCGCTGGGATTGCTTTACGATGAGCCTAATTCAGTGGATCAAGCTGAGAAAAATCTGCTGGCTTTATGCCAGGGTCAGGTTGATGTAGAAGTATATTGTCAGAAATTTAGAAAATGGTCAGTACTCACTCTGTGGAATGAATCTGCACTAGCGGCTTTGTTCAGAAAGGGTCTCTCTGAAGCTCTTAAGGATGTAATGGTGGGATTTCCTATGCCTGCTGGTTTGAATGAGTCTATGTCCTTGGCCATTCAGATCGGTCGTCGCTTGCGCGAGCGTAAATCTGTGCACCATCTGGCGGTATTGTCTGAGAGTAAGCCTGAGCCTATGCAGTGCGACAGGACTATGACTAAAGTAGAACGGCACGAACACAGACGTCTGAACAGACTGTGTTTCTATTGTGGTGATTCTACTCATGCTATTTCTAATTGTCCTAAACGCACTAGGCGGTTCGATAGCTCTGCCGTTATTGGTACTGTACAGTCCAAATTCCTTTTGTCCATTACCTTAATGTGCTCTTTGTCATCATATTCTGTCATGGCGTTTGTGGATTCAGGCGCTGCCCTGAATCTGATGGATTTGGATTATGCTAAACGTTGTGGATTTTTCTTGGAGCCTTTGCGGTGTCCTATTCCGTTGAGAGGAATTGATGCTACACCTTTGGCCAAGAATAAGCCTCAGTACTGGGCCCAGCGGACCATGTGCATGGCTCCTGCACATCAGGAAGTTATTCGCTTTTTGGTACTGCATAATTTGCATGATGTGGTCGTGTTGGGGTTGCCATGGCTACAAACCCATAATCCAGTATTGGATTGGAACTCTATGTCGGTAACCAGCTGGGGTTGTCAGGGAGTACATGGTGATGTTCCATTTTTGTCTATTTCGTCATCCATTCCTTCTGACATCCCAGAGTTCTTGTCGGACTTTCAGGATGTATTTGAAGAGTCCAAGTCTGATGCCCTACCTCCGCATAGGAATTGTGATTGTGCTATCGATTTGATTCCTGGTAGTAAATTCCCTAAGGGTCGTTTATTTAATTTGTCCGTACCTGAACACACCGCTATGCGCAGTTATGTGAAGGAGTCCCTGGAGAAGGGACATATTCGCCCATCGTCGTCACCATTGGGAGCAGGGTTCTTTTTTGTAGCCAAGAAGGATGGTTCGCTAAGACCGTGTATTGATTACCGCCTTCTTAATAAGATCACTGTTAAGTTTCAGTATCCCTTGCCATTGATTTCTGACTTGTTTGCTCGGATTAAGGGGGCTAGTTGGTTTACTAAGATTGATCTTCGTGGTGCGTATAATCTGGTGAGAATCAGGCAGGGAGATGAATGGAAAACGGCATTTAATACGCCCGAGGGTCATTTTGAGTATCTGGTGATGCCGTTCGGACTTGCCAATGCTCCATCTGTTTTTCAGTCTTTTATGCATGACATTTTCCGTGAGTATCTGGATAAATTCTTGATTGTTTACTTGGATGACATTTTGATCTTCTCAGATGATTGGGAGTCTCATGTGAAGCAAGTCAGAATGGTTTTCCAGGTACTGCGTGCTAATTCCTTGTTCGTGAAGGGATCAAAGTGTCTCTTCGGTGTGCAGAAAGTTTCATTTTTGGGGTTCATCTTTTCCCCTTCTACTATCGAGATGGATCCGGTTAAGGTTCAGGCCATCCAGGATTGGACTCAGCCGACATCTCTAAAAAGTCTGCAGAAATTCCTGGGCTTTGCTAATTTTTATCGTCGCTTCATCTGTAATTTTTCTAGCATTGCCAGACCATTGACCGATTTGACCAAGAAGGGTGCTGATTTGGTTAATTGGTCTTCTGCTGCCGTGGAAGCTTTTCAGGAGTTGAAGCGTCGTTTTTGCTGTGCCCCTGTGTTGTGTCAACCTGATGTTTCTCTTCCGTTCCAGGTCGAGGTTGATGCTTCTGAGATTGGTGCAGGGGCGGTTTTGTCACAGAGAGGTTCTGGTTGCTCAGTGTTCAAACCATGTGCTTTCTTTTCCAGGAAATTTTCTGCTGCTGAGCGTAATTATGATGTGGGCAACCGAGAGTTGCTGGCCATGAAGTGGGCATTCGAGGAGTGGCGTCATTGGCTTGAGGGTGCTAAGCATCGCGTGGTGGTTTTGACTGATCATAAGAACCTTACTTATCTTGAGTCTGCCAAGCGCTTGAATCCTAGACAGGCCCGTTGGTCGTTATTTTTTGCTCGTTTTGATTTTGTGATTTCATACCTTCCGGGCTCTAAAAATGTGAAGGCGGATGCTCTGTCTAGGAGTTTTGTGCCCGACTCTCCGGGGTTATCTGAGCCGGCGAGTATCCTCAAGGAAGGAGTCATTGTGTCTGCCATCTCCCCTGATTTGCGGAGAGTGTTGCAGAAATTTCAGGCTAATAAACCTGATCGTTGTCCGGCCGAGAAACTGTTCGTCCCTGATAGGTGGACTAGTAAAGTTATCTCTGAACTTCATTGTTCGGTGCTGGCCGGTCATCCAGGAATCTTTGGTACCAGGGAGTTGGTTGCTAGATCCTTCTGGTGGCCATCTCTGTCACGGGATGTGCGTGCTTTTGTGCAGTCCTGTGGAATTTGTGCTAGGGCTAAGCCCTGCTGTTCACGTGCCAGTGGGTTGCTTTTGCCCTTGCCGGTCCCGAAGAGGCCTTGGACACATATTTCGATGGATTTCATTTCTGACCTTCCCGTTTCTCAAAAAATGTCGGTCATTTGGGTGGTCTGTGATCGCTTTTCTAAAATGGTCCATCTGGTGCCCTTGGTTAAATTGCCTTCCTCCTCTGATTTGGTGCCTTTGTTCTTCCAGCATGTGGTTCGTTTAGGCTACGTTCACATTAGCGTTGCGCCGCTGTTGCGTCGGCGACGCAGCGGCGACGCAGCGGCGACGCGCCCCTATGTTTAACATAGGGGACGCGTGCGTTTTTTGGGTGGCGTTTTTCGCCACGTGCGTCGTTTCCGACGCTAGCGTCGGACGCAAGAAAATGCAACAAGTTGCATTTTCTGTGCGTCCGATTTTCGTCAAAAATGACGCACGCGTCGCAAAACGCGCGCGTTTTTGCGCGCGTTTGCGCGCGTTTTTCCGTGCGTCGCGCGTTGCGTCGCCGACGCAGGGCGGCGCAACGCTAATGTGAACGTAGCCATACATGGCATTCCTGAGAATATTGTTTCTGACAGAGGTTCCCAGTTTGTCTCGAGGTTC